>NC_053028.1:23864213-24042132 GCF_003073215.2 Triticum urartu
CGTCCATCTGAGCAAGGTCAGCAGTCAAACGCGAGCGAAGCAACTTATCGTCGCGCCCCTGGTTAGCCCCCCACCCTTTAAGGGCCACACGCAGGCCCGCGCCTGCAGCAATCCAGAACTCCATCGGCCCGCGTACGCGCCCGATCCGGGCAACGCAATTCTCCCAATTCGATAGGAAGATTTGATCAAAGTCCGGAGACTCTAACCACGCAGTTTCAAAGAAGAAACGAGGACTGCGTTTTAGCCTTTCCTCCCCCGAGGAGAGAATGAGGGGGACGTGGTCCGACCCTATCCTCGTTTCGGCGTGCAAGGAGCAAAGAGGAAACAACGCCTCCCACTCCGGGGACATAAAATCCCTGTCCAAAACCGACCGCACCGGTGTAAGTTGTTTGTTGGTCCAGGTATAGCGTGCCCCCACGCGAGCCACTTCCCTAAGGGCCATAGCTGCAATTGCACTATTAAACATGGACACCCTTGTCCAATTAATAATACCATTGTTTTTATCCGCTCCCGAACGGATTAAGTTGAAATCCCCTCCCACAAGCAGAGGAAGATTTTGCGTGCCCAAAGACGCAACCTTTGCCTGGAGTTCTCCCAAGAACTCGAGCGAGCGCAAGTGATCGGCCGGGCCGTAAACCACAATCACCTCCCACTCGCGGAGAGTTGCACGGTGGCGCACGTGGGCCGACAGAAAGAAGCGGCCAGCATCCCATGCCACCACCTCCAGGAAAACTAGGTTGATGCCTAGCAACATGCCTCCCGAGTGCTCGACCGCCGGCACCCAATGCCAAACAAAACGCTCCAGCGGGTCAACAGTTAGCAGGTCCCGATGATTGAAATCCGTCTTAATGGTTTCCTGCAGGACAACTACATCGATCTCCTCGTTTCGAATGAACTCTTTTAGCTGGGTCCGCCTCCAAAATATGTAACGCGTTAGATAATGCGATTGCGGAGGCGGATACCGCGAGCGGTCACCGCTTTGGCCACGCGCCGTGTCTTGGCAAGACGACGGTTGGAGGGGGACGACGCATATCGACTATTTTGTCACAAAACAAAGAATGAAAGATAATACATTTTAATAGCATGATCAACATATTTCGCCATGAATCAAATGCAATCAGTGCATACAAATTGATCTGTGCTCTAGCAAAAATCTGCCGGATTTTCAAAATCCACCATACCTCTGCATATCGACTATTTTGTCACATTCTTCTCGGCTAATATTACAACCAGTACTATGGTGTATGGTCCTTCTTGAATCCTCGACAGCTACCATCTTGTCCTCCTCCATGAATTAAAGAAATGATTAAGTGGCATGAATAAGTTGGTGGTAAAAGTAAATGGAGTCATTTGCTACATTCTCCCTCCTCTATCCCAAGGATCTCATAGAAGAAGATGAATGGAAGCACTTACACATGACGATGGCTACATCCGAAACCATCGGCAATTAAAGAGGAGACACGTGTGTGTTTGTGTGTGTGTGGAAGGCGGTGACACATCCGGACCATCCTAGGCCCCGCCCTACATTCTGCCTACTTTAGCCACCCAAATAGATCTCTAACATGGTTGCACATATTTCTTCTGTTTCTACAATTGTCCGGGATGAATTATGCAAATGAAATGTTGCAACATGTAGTTGCAATTACCACATAATAATAATGTCTTCCTCCCAATGGTTCCCTCTTCCTTCATTCCACCCTGGCCATCCCTCTAAACTCCACCTCCACTTTTTACGCTAGTGATCTCGAGCACCCTTCAACCCGTCCACCTCCACCTGCCTAATCGTCTGTCGCCGCTGCCCCGCCCCAGCATCCGCCCGTCGCCAATTCCTCTAAACCCTCCCACCATCTCTAATGCTGGTGATCACCTATACCTGCCTAATCGTCTCAACACCGCCCACCCAAGACGCCACAAACCCCGGCCATCCCTATAGGCCCCACCACCATCTCCGATGTTATGGTGACCTCCCGCACCCCTCACTCGAACCCAATAACCCCCGCATCTCCACCGGGTGTTTCCAAACTCATCTTGATAAACGCTAGCGGCCTCAAGCCTGCTAAGCTGCAACCAGATCTCCATATATATCATGTTGAACATTGATGGTTTTATTTAGAGAGATGAAAATGATAAACTGAGACACACTTACTAGAAGTCTTGAATTGAGCATCGAGAATTCATGTAGCTTCATGAACGTATTGTACATGTATGTTATATAGAAATGCCAAAATCATCCTTGTCAACATTGAGAAGAACAAAACATATTTGATCCTCTTATAGATTGCAAAAGTGTATTTCTAAATCTCTACAAATTCTCAACCAACTTATGCTTGTACTCTTCCTCGACTACTATATGTTATAAGCCGCGATAACAAATTGTCCTCCATCACCTCTTGCAAATCTCGCACCCTCCAATCCTTGATGCACTAAATTAACTTTCAGCACGACCATTTCTTTTCCCTCATCACCCCTGCTCGGATGAAGAGGTGACTGAAAAGAAAATGATTTAAGTACATCAAGCAATCAGATCAATGCCATGAGTCATACTGGTATACATGAATAACTAAATGCCATTTACAATTATCCTGAAGGGTATAAATAGAAAGTTTAAACAAAGTAAATACTACAACATCATATTAGAGGTTAGATATCTTTCATGCTGTTTTACCAAAATGATGAACACTCTTACAGTGAAGGGAGTCGGTGGTGACAACGGGAGGCACATGTGTAGTTGGCGACAAGTGCGCATATGAGATGGGGGCAGGGGGGGCGGACTTAGTTTGTGCTCCTGTAGCTGCATGACGGAAGAAGTAAAAAACTCAGTGTGCTTAGTCCATGCAACATTAAAAGTGCATCCCCCCCCCCCAAAAAAAAGCAAAAACTCAGCTTGTTCTCATGGTTCTTTACTCTAACACTTGCTTGGCCATGTTGCTCTTTCTCCTATGCCTATTTGCTGGACATCACAAATACACATGCGAAAAGAAAATCTGGAATATAATGACTATAAAAATTTGGAATATAATGCCACAAGACTTGCGAATTTTCTTTTAATTATGCATCTCTACTCTCCCCCGTTCACGAAAATATGTTGTACTCTAGCTAGCATATACAGATCATACACGTTTTATTGATTAGGGGGTCACTAATCAGTGGAGAAATAGGTATAGAGAGAGTTATGGGCGAGAAAGGCGCAGGCACCATTGCATATGTAACGTATTAGTGTAACAGGTATCACTATTATATACGTTGAAATGTACAGGTACAAGTCCACATTGCAGACCACCCAAACGTGTCACAATCGCTATATTGAGCTGATAAAGCAAAAGAAAACCAGTCAGAACTTGTAGCAGGGTGCGTTGCAACGGGCTTTTTAAAATTTGTAGTACAAATGTAGTGCTTCTAAAGAACTATATGATCTTGGTATCTATAGAGGTAGAATAAATAAATACAAATAATTAGAGGCATGGCTATCCCGTGTAAAGTTAATACAATAATCCTCATAATATTTTGCTTCTAATAAATTTGCAGTAGGCTTTTAAGCTACTGTTTAAGATCTCTGATAGGAAACACTGAATCTCACCAGCAAAGATCAAATGCATGCTTCCTTATCGGAGGTATAAATAAGTGTAATTCTAAATTGATGCGCTTTTGAAATCTTCTAGCTCATAACATCATAATTCCAGTGATTGTACCACGTATTTTTTAGAACTTATACATAAGCACTTATTCACCCAACAACATTTTGTAGGTGGTCAAATTTAAATCAAAACATACTCTTATGACAAAAACTGTAAGGTGAATGAGAGTAAATGATGAACCTTTGCTTGGAGTCTTCCACCGATCTACTTCAAAAGTTATGATTTCAGCAACATAATAGTATATGATATACTTGCAGATACTCATGAGTTTTACTCTATATGATATAGCAACAAACACGGGACAAATTTTCTTACCTTAACATGGATCAAATATTGATAATCTATCCAATATTTTCAAAAAATCCAAATTTTCTACATGCAACGTATAAACTAAATTGGTCATGTCAAATTCTGATCGGCAAGAAATATGGGACAAGTTTTCAAACAAGGAACATGGGTACACGCCACGCCGAGGGCACCATCCGAATCGGTCGCAAAGCGAGGCGAGCGATAGGGGAGAGGGTGGGAGTGCCACAGGGTGAGGTCGAGTGGGGCAGTTGTGTATGACAAGAGGTAGATGTGGGTATGTTTCAACCGGCTGGATATAAGAAACGAAAAAACGTTGTTGCTTCCACTGCCGGCTCCCCACCTTTCACTGTGGCGAGCATTAGGGGGCATGGAAGGTCGTCGAGTGGGCGATGCCGTCAGCTCCTCAGCGCCCATGAGCTCGGTCTTATCCAAGGTCTCGCTAACGTGTGTTCTCAGCCTTCTCTGCGGCCACCACGCCTGCCTCCCGCACCATCCTCTTCAACCCCACCCACGCCCAATCCATACTCTTCGATGTTGCAACCGATCCAATCCAACAACACTGGCGGCACCGCCAATAGCCGCCGTCCTGATTTACCATGCTAGGGGGGCGCCATCGAGATCGGTTGACGGAAGAGAGCATGCACATAGCTCATTATGCAAGAAAGGGTCTATAGAAGTACAGTCCGCAAGCCATTGACCTTAGAAGAGCAGTTACATGAAAAGCTCAAAACAACATACTCACTTGTATGCCATCTCGCCTATGCCAAATCATAAATCTTGGTATTGAATCTCCCTGCATACAAAATAAAATGAAGTTAGATAAGAAAACTGGTGCAATTTAACATGAGGATTGCATAGCTCACCATGTGAGAACAATCAATTAAGCAAGGTTACATGTCATTTGCATTTCTTTATAAACTTAAGGTGATGGAAGCTTTGCCCACAATAGTAATTACTGTTGCTATGTGTACAATGGTTTTCTTATAAAGAAGCCGCAAATAACTACGATATCATAAATGTAGCGTATTTACTATTTACAGTGATTAGGCACACACACACCTCCAAAAAGCAGTCACAAGGATCAACAAAAACACCTTATCTTCTTTTATTCCATCAAATTCCATTTATTTTGGCACAAGCTAGCGAGTTCTTGCAGTTTCAATAACAAGCAGGTAGCTAAAACTCGCATCAAACTAATGTTCCAACTATGCAAATAAGCAACTAAAAATAAAAAATGGAGATGCATATGCTTGTTCAGATAAAAAAAAGTCTCCTAAACTAAATTTTCCTAATAAAACCTCCTTGGATAGCTTATTCTAATTAAAATGTTGAATATCAAGTGAGCAACATGTTCCAGAATAATGATAATTAAATGAAAGCAATTTGCTAGTTAATACTCCCTTCGTAAAGAAATATAAGAGTGTTTAGATCACTACTTTAGTATTCTAAACACTCTTATATTTCCTTAAAGAGGAAGTACATACAGTTGCAGGAAGGTAAGTGTGCATCTACAAGACAAAAGAAGAAAATATTTATTGTCAGGGCTATGAGATTAACATACCAGCTGCATTTCCTGTTATTTCTAATTCAACAAATTTGGTACAAAGATTTTATAAAGCTGCCCTTAGGACCTCAAGGTTAATTATCCCTCTATTTATCACTATCCAGGGATTCAAATTCTCTAAAGCCCATCGTCTCTTCCTCTAACAAGTTTCTGAAAAATGTAACTATAACAGAAGAAATGAGAAGATTTGTTATGTAGTGCAGACTGTACTACCAAGCAAGCAAAGAAAACAAAGTTTGAAATTCAGATCGTTTCAGTACCTTCAGGCAAACCTCTTCAGCATGCATAATAAACCTTATTCAGCTTGGTACTCACAAATGCATTGATTTTGAAAGAGCAAAGCTTTCTTGCATCGAACTTGAATTTCTTTAAGATGCGATTGGGAACACTTGCTAGTGTCCAGCATAGCCTATGTCAGGTCTGCACAAGACACCTAGCCAGACATCGAACATGAATTGGCAGAATCAGCCTTTTCTCGTCTGATGGGTTGTAGTTTATTCAGTTTTTTTCTTTTCAAAATGACATCGCTCAGTACAAATTTAGCCTGGCCAAACTGTTAATCTGTGCCCTGCACGCCAATTTATCTATAAAAATCCTTTAGAAAATCAATATTAACAAATCACAAGGAAGCAACAATGTGCGCATCTTTGACATGCATGAATGGATAAGAAAGCTATTACAGGATCACTAATAATAAAGCACGAGGAAGCATCCATATCATTTTCTTTAGATACATCGATATCAGCGTCAACCTGTCTTGGGAGGGCAGTCCAAAATCATCCAAAGATGGCGAAAAACATATTTGGCCAAAAATATTTCACGAATCATATTGCACTAAATATATAAAATACTCCCAAATACAAAAGAAGAAAAGGTGCATGACTGACAGCCCCTATCTCAATTACGAAGCATTTTCATCTGCCCCACAATTCAAGTTTCTAAACAGAATATTAACTTCCATATATAAAGTTTATAGCTCCCAAAGTATCTTGACTGTTGAGTAGATAACTCATTAATCACAACTACAGAGAAGAATGAATAATCATGTAATTAGTGTAATAATTATTGCTCCGAAGTGCCTTGACTGCTGAGTGTTAACTACTAAACAAATTTTCCACATGGCCAAAACAATATACAGGATAGAGATATGTGCATTCCTTAAGTATAATCAGATTAAACAAATAATACAAGAAGTGGTTTAGTCTGAAGAGGGGGCACTGGTACCTTATGCTGTTCAAGAACCACAGAGGACTTGCAACGGCAGTGGAGCACGTTCCCGTCCCCAACTCAATCCAATGCAGTAAATTGTTGTTCCCGGAGGAAGGAACATACATTGAGCAACCCCTACAACTACAATGCCGCATGATTATTACTGGAACTCATCCCGGCAGCTAGCCTACTTCTACTACGCTACGAGAACGAGATACAACGGCCAAGCACACGATGCATGGCTCTTTAATTCACTAGCAAGACAGCTTAAGCAAACGGCAAAGGGATTATGTCGCCGACGAACACTAACATGCGCCACGGCGGAAGCCGACGCCCCCGGCGGCGACGTCGTAGAGCACCTCGTGCGTCTGCTGCTGCACGTTGCCGATGAAGCCGAGGGCCAGGTCCGAGGAGGTGGCTGTGAAGGCGAGGCATCCCCCGAGCATGACAGCCGGCGGGTCGAGCACCACCACGGCGCCGCCGCCGAACACCAGGGAGACGGCGGGCACCCTCACGTTGGTGAGCCCCAGGAAGTCGTAGCAGGTGTCCAGGGTCCCGGTGGCCCCGCTCCTCGGGTACGCCCTCATGGCGTTCCTGAAGGCCCGGCGCAGCGCGCGGTACGCGGTGGGCGGCAGCTGCGTGATGACGGCGCTCGAGTCCATCACCGCCCCGGCGGAGAAGACCACCGGCGGGATCCTGAGCTGGCGCCCCGCCACGACGATGCCCTGGAGCCGCACCAGGTATAGGCTCGGGTTGATGGCGCTCCGGACGAGTGGCGTGGTGGCGAATACGGTGGTGGAGTTGGTCGTCACCGGCCCGCCGATGGAGAGGAAGCCGGAGGCGCTGGCCTGTGGGACGCAGTAGGAGAAGGCGTTGCCCAGGGAGCGGGCCGTCTGGGCGAGGAGTGACTGCGCGCCGCCGCCGAGGGACATGGTCCCGGCGGTCAGGTCGCTGAACTTGCCGCGCACGGCGTGGCTGCATCCGAACCGGAAGCTGCGGACGGCGGTGCTGCCGCTGATGGTGAGCGTGTCGGTCATGTACGTCCCGGCGGTCGCCCGGTCGTCGCTGTACTCGATCAGGTACCGGCAGTCGGCGTTCGCGGACGTGTTGGAGCAGCCGTTGCCGTAGGAGCCGAGGGAGCGGCAGGCGGGGGAGCGGCAGCGGACGGCCGCGGCGGTGCTGGACGTGCTGGGGTCGAACAAGGGGATCCGTTGCGGGTAGCACTGGGGGATGGGGCAGGGGACGCACTGGATCCACGGCACGTCCACGGTGGTGTCGATGGCCATGGTCTGCTGAGACACGACCGTGGGGTCGCCGTCGGCGTTGATCCACGCCGAGCTACCGGAGCCGGAGCCGATGCCGAAGGTGGAACTGGGACCGAAGTCCACCTGGGTCATCAGCACGTGCGGCTTGGCTGGGTTGAGCACGTCCTCCGCCCCGCTGCTGGCCTTCCTCCGGACGTAGTCGGTGCGGACCTGGTCCCAGCGGAGCATCTCCAGCAGGGACGGCACCGGCGCCCTGCCGGCGGACGGCGAGCAGGGGCCGAACGGACGGTGCAGCGGCACCCACGTGCCCTCCGCCGATGGAGCCACTGCATGCAAAGAAAAAACGAACAAGCTAGCATGGTTTAGCGCATACATGGACGCTGATCGATTTGCATCAATGGCTGCATGTACCCTACGTACCCTTGAGGCCAGAGCAGAAGGTTTTGGGCTCCAAGTGCCCGGTCTCCACCACATGGTAGCGCTGGCGACCTGCTCCGGCGCCATGGGCAACGGAGGAACTAATGGAGAAGAGGAGGATGACGACGAGGGAGCACACCATGGCTGACTCTGGTTGCTAGCTACAACACTACGTAGATACTGAATGTTGTTCCGATTTGGCTCTATATATAGAAGAGGTTCGTCCTCGATCTCAACATGTAAGAGAAGTGGTTGTTGCTACTTGCTAGCCATGCATCGTGTGGACGACCAGGACGCGGTGTCATGTCCAAGGATTGATGTATACCACCAGCAAGATAAAGGGCTGAGTTATAAACAATGTGCGTGTGTGCGCGCGCGTGTGCGTGCGTGCGTGCGTGTGTGTGCGCGCTCGCGCAAGATTTCTACGTGTAGATGTTGATTTTACAATCAATGTTGATTGGTCAATTGAGTACCCAAGTTGTACATGGCTTTCCCAATCAGTTTTGCTAAGGCCCTGTTTGGTTCATAAGTCCTAGGACTTTTTTTTAGTCCCAACTTATAAGTCCCAAGTCCCTAAAAAGTCTCTACCTGTTTGGTTCCTGAGACTTATAAGTCTCTATAAGACCATATTACAACTATAAGTCCCTCCTTGAGAGTCTTATTTCATAAGTCCCAAATGCCCACTTTAAGTCCCTATAAGTCCCTCCTGTTTGGTTTAGATGGGACTTATAGGGACTTATTTAAGTCCCTAGACCAATAAGTCCCTGGAAACAAACACCCTCTAAGTCTCAGTCGACTTAGACTTCATTATGTCTCAGTCGATGTTGTATTCCATTGATATTGCATTGAGATTCGTACAAAAAATTCTTTTCAGTTTTTCCTTTTTCTTCCCATATACACTATCACTTGATTGGGACTTGGTTAAGTCTCAGTCGACTAACACCTAGACACACCCTTTCCCAATAGCCACGGTTGATCGGGGCGTCCCCGTTTCGAGTTCGAGCTCTGTTGAATGCGAGTGGTGTGGTTGTTGTCACCCCTTTGTAGGCGATGTCGCAGGATGATGCGGCATCCCCGTATCCAACGTGTTCCTGACGACGAGCCTCATCGAGGACAGCGCTATCGACCGTTCTACCCTCGTCTCTGTGTTCGTGTCATGTTGCTCTTATGCCGAAATGGGCTAAAACACCCAAAAAATCAGGCAACTGTGTATTAGCAAACACGACAACATATACTATATCATATAACTAAGCTTCCTAGGAATGAAGGCTTCGCATTCAATTGAGGTCACCAATTTGGAATTGGATCAGCGATGTTGACTAGGTCAACAATATCTCAGTCGATTCTTTTAATTTATTATGCTCTCTAATTTTGGAGCTCTCTCATTGCATCGAGAAATTCAATTGGATTTGGTTCATGATTTTAACTGAATTAACAATTTTTCAAGTCAATCGGAAGTAGCCGCCCTATAAAAACATATCAACCCCGCCCACCCTTTCATCACCTAGAAAAAAGAAGGCTCAACATGTGATACTTGTGCACCAATATAGTATATGCCGCCACCACCGCAGAAAATTTCCTCACGTAAGTATGAGTTGATTAGCAGATAACACAAAATTACACCGCGAAAGGCTTACCAAAACACCGCGTTATATGAATAAAAAAGAAAACACACTCCATCATCTTCCCCACTAACCAAACCAAATACTCACTTCGTTCCAAAATACAAGGTGTATTAGTTTATTGAAAAGACAAATTTCTTTAACTTTGACCAAGTTCGGAGCCAAAAATATCGACATCCATAATATTAGATAAATAAAATATGAAAATTCATTTCATGATGAATCTAAAAATAAGATTTTATATTTTGGATATTGATATATTTCTACACAAATGTGGTTAAACTTAAAGAGGTTTGACTTTTCAAAAAACTAATACACCCTATATTTTGAAATAGATGGAGTAAATAAATTATAAAAATCGAATAACATCAACGGCGCAGCAAAGCGCGGCCAACCATTCTAGTAAATACTATTGTTGAAATGATTATTGAATACGAAGAAACATAAGGACTTGTCATAGAACAAATCTCATTGGGTAGAATTCAAATAATTTTTTTTTTCTAATTGAGGTGTACATATCTCAATTTCATTCATCATGAAACTGATAATACATCTGGAGGGGGAATCGTCCCAAAGGTTTGATCAAGTTCAACATATAAAAATGAAACAAAGGAAAGCAAAACATGAAGCACCAGGCTCTCAGCACCAAACTCCTAACAACATGCTTTTAGACCATACAACCCCCTGGACGATAGGCTGCTCAACCTTTTACATCATCATCTACAAAATGTTCGAAAACAGTAAATCAACAAAGACGCCACACCCCTAGCATGCCTGGGGGCTCAACAAGCCATCCTTAGCACTAGGGTCGCCAACCACTCGTCCTACTCGTAAGCTCAGCCGCAACCTGCCACAACAACTTTGGTCCTTTGACATGTAGCACGCAAAGTCCTCGTCTAGATGATGATCCACAACAACGGAAGCGGCTCACTGGCTCGTGTTTTGATCAAAACACAAGCCAGTGAGCCGCTTGAGTTATCACACGACTCAGATCATAAGCATAAATATTCCACGTGCATTATTACTAAATTTGCAAACGGTCTAGATGATTGCAGTAACCCCTACAACTACAATCCCTCTCAACATGTCAGGGATATTCATTATCCAAGCACACAATTCATGTACATAACTAAGGTTTCATATTGATTCCAAGAACACACTTGGCTACCCCCCCCCCCCTCCCCCCAAGTGATCTATTTTTTTATTATGACCACAAAAACGACACTTATCACTACCTAGCCATGCCCTCTTTAACAAATCACCTCTACTGTAAACCTAAACGGCAAACTCAAACTCAAACCCTAAACAACAACCTATTGACCTAGACGACAATCCATAAACAAAAACTCAAACCCTGAATCTAAATGACAAAGACTAACCCTAAATAACAAACCCCAACCCTACGTTCTAGATGGAACTTGTGACCTCGCGGGTCGCGCTCGGCAGGAGGATGTGGTGCGTCCCACTTTACTTACGTCGTCGTATGGACACGCTGCAATCGATGTGAAACGCACGGTACTGCATGCACCACGCTCTGCAGACTACGGTGCACTGCAGCAGCGGGGCGAGCTGCCGGCCGAGTCTTCTGCGACCATTTACTACACGCACGTTGCTCTATAGGCAGTAGTACATGTGATAACAGTGTAAAGAAGTTAAGAGAGGAGAGAAGGTGAGAGCCAAGATGGCAGTGCGCCTTGAGCAGTGTACAGTCTGTGGATTGAAGAAGTCCCCACTTTCCTGCGCTTGGAGACACATTCACCTGCCTGGTAGATAGTTGTCTGACAAACATAAATAGCGGCACGAGGGGAAATTGGACGGATCAGGCTATCAATTTTATAGACATGTTAAAATTACATAGTAGTACAACTCATAATTGGCAAAACCCAGTTTTAGTAAATCAGGCCGAACCACAAAGCAAACTCATGTACTCAACTCAAAGCAATGCCCTCTTTAGCAAAAGCACCTGTTTGTAGTAATGTTGAACTTACAACCAGGCTTGTACAATTAGTTGGTGATAACTGCTCGATCCGTTGCCATGCCTAAGTATATTGTACTGTATGTAGTATTTGTGATTATAAAAAGTAAATAAAAAGGTTAGTTTTTTTCATGTAGAAATACAGCTGCTAGGTAATTTAGTTAATTTATTTTCGATGTAGATATACTACAACTGCTAGTATTACTTGCATTTGTCATAATAAAAAGCAAAAAGGTAACCTTGTCCAACTTATTACTCCCTCCGTTCCATAATGTGGTGGACATAGATTTTACCAAAAGTTAAACTTTACAAACCTTGACCATATTTATAGAGAAAAATAGATACATCTAGAATACCAAATACATATCGTTGGATACATCATGAATTATATTTTTCATAATGTACATGATTGGTATTATAGGTATAGATAGTTTTGTCCATAAACTTGGTTGAAGTTTGCTAAGTTTGACTCTGGAAAAAATCTATATGCACTACATTATGGACTGGAGGGAGTACTATTCAATTTGTTTTTGACTATTTTTCCAGGGTATCATTTGTTTTTTTTCTGATTTCGTTGCTAAATTTCTCAACAGCTTATTATGAAATAAACTGAACATATATATCACACTCCATCAGATTATGCAACAGTGAGCTGTGAGCATACGCGAGTGCCATGACGTCAGACAATGTGACGTAGGCCTTTGATGTCGATGCGGAGACTCTTCACTACGCGGTACGGGTGCGCTACGGTGTACATCCATAATACACTGCATGCAGTGCACGCACCATGCTGCAGTACAGCAGCGCGACTTGCCTTCCGAGTCCTTCGGGCTGCCTTCTCCATTTAGGCCAAGTCCACCGCGCGACCCCAAATAGACGTTCATTTTGTTCGGATTCTGTCCGTTTGGATAGCAATTTGGGATTGTGTCCGGGCGTGTCCTGGGATGCGGTGGCCGTGCGTCCAGCGCGCGGCCGCATCCATTTGCCCTATCCTGTCCGCGTCTATTTAAAAAACCAGAAGTAACGTTTCAAATGCCAAGCCCTAGTTCAGGCCAGTGGCCCCGGTTCATCAGCAGAGAAACGGGTGCTCGTGCTTGCTTTCTATGCATCTCGACGGACAGCCGCCCGCCGTTGCTGGAGCCAGGCGTGATGTTGAGGTCGGTGACGGTCGCGGGGCGCGGTGTGGACGGCGCGAACAAGCCCACGTCCGGCGACGCCGAGAAACGGGTCTGGCCGTCGTGCCTTGGCGGAGGAAAGCCGGGCGACATGGGCGCGGCGCGCGACGTCGGCGACTGGCAGTGCGTAGGCCGGGCGACCGACGAGTCTGTGCTCGCCGGGCCGACGGGTGCTGCAGGGAACTCGGCCGGACGGCCCATGCCGCCAAGCATGAGGATGGCGTGCGCTTTGTTGACGAGGTTCTCCTTCTCGTCGGCAGCGCCCTTGCGCCGCGCAGCCTCCAGCTCCTCGCATTGGGCGACGAACTTGGCCGCGGCGGCATTGACCTTGACGGCCGCTCTCCGTTCCCTCCTCTTCGCCGATTCCGCGTCCAACTTGGCGATCTCCTCCGGCGTGCACTCCACCGCGGCTTCCTCGGAGCCTTCTTCTTCACCTTTGTGGGCGGGTCGACGGCCAGGCCGCCGGAACTCGGCGGGGCGTCGGCCATGGCCGGGGGAGAGAGGGGCGGCAGGAGGGACGTGGAAGGGTTTGGGGGAAATGGCGGCAAATAGGCGTGGGTGGATTTTGGTTTCTCCCATCGACAGGCGGGCCAGGGGAGGACAAGCACGCGCGTCCCGCCCGTCCGTTTCACCCCAAAACCGGCGCAAACTTGAACCGGGGATGGGTCGAAAGCGGACACAAAGCGGACAAAAGTCCGTTTGCGCCCGCGCGCTGGGCCGTTTCATTTGTCCGTTTTATCCCAAACAGACGAGGACGGACAAAATAGGGTCGCGCGGTGAAGTTGGCCTTACTCCCAGTACCATGGCTACTCCACCTCGGCTGCCATGGATAAGCTCGGTCTAGGGCTGATAACAGAAGCGCCCAGCTTTTGTCGTTAGGAAATTAATTACTGGAAGCCCACTTACCTCTCGGAAAGTGGCCTGACCTACTGCACTTTGGTACTAGTACTATCATCAGCTGCACGTCAAGTACATATACATCTGCCAAGTGGCCTGATCGGCTCCTCTACCGCACCCGATTCCAAGTTTTCAAGACAGAGGGAGAGAGTGCGTGTATTATTTTTTAATATGGGCTAATTAACACCGGTTCGAAAGATTAGAGATGATTAAAGACGTTATCGGTGCATTATAGATTTGCTCTCTTCTCATGTATGACTGCCGGCTATCCATCCATGCATTGCTGCAGCCTGCCTGCCCACCGGCCAGTATGAGTTAATTGCAGAGAGTACATACATACCCTACTTTCATTGAATCAACTGTGTATGAGCGCAGTGCAGCAACGCCACCTGCTCGCCATCACACGCGAAGCTAGCTAGAGGATGCACAGGCTAGGGCTAGGACTAATGGTACAAGTAGCAGCTCAGCTTGGGAGCTATGGAGTAATGGAAGCTCTCATACCTGTCAGTGGAGACAGCCCACTTGCCTGCCATTGGAGGCACAGGCACCTGACCTGCCCCTCGCCAAGTGGCCTAATCAACCAGTCGCATATGAGTATAATTCAGTGTATAGTGTACACACAGACTGTGACCCGGCCGTTTTTTAGGCATGTGCTTGGTTTACTTAGGACAGGTTGAGTACCAATACGACAGTATTATTTACTTATCCCGCTTCACCAATCATCATCATCTTCTCCTGCTTTTGCCGGTTGTGGCAACTTCTATTTTCAATTTACTTTGGCGGCTCTTGTAAGCTTGTACCGAATATCAGACTTTTTCAGACCTTTTGCTTAATAATATGCCTGCGTGACTCACATTCCCTCATTTATTTGATAGCAGTATATATTGTTCTATATACACGAACTTATACGTGATATCCAAAATGTTTGTCAAAATAATGAGTCTACACTTGTACACTCATGAGTGGCCAGTAGTGGAACTCTGCTGGCGGACCAGCAGGATTAATTGAGCATGCAATGCAATGCAAGTGTAGTCACGTCGACCCACGACGAGCGCTAGCTGCAGCGGCGCGACCTGTCTCCGTGTTTCTTATATAGATAGACCCGCCGAGTCTTTTCCGGTGCCATTTACTACTAGCTCTGTTGCCCATCTCGACGAACAGCGACGAAACAGGTGGAGTAATTAGGATGGCAGCAGGGAAGGAGGGCCAAGATACATTGGCAGCCAGCACAACCGGCCAGCAGGGCGCATGCGTAATGCAAGCTGGGACATGGGGCAGCAGAGAGCCGTCAGCCATGAGTAGTGAAGACGATGGAGGAAGGCCTCTACACTTGCACGCGTGTACGTACTCTGGATGAAAGTACTCTAAGCCTGGTTGTAACAGGGAGTATCATATACTAGTATCATGCATATGATACTGTGTATGATACTACCTCCCTAATGCATAGTATCATATATTAGTATCATGTAGTACTCTATTTATTGTCGTGCATGACACAAAGTAGCATAACATTTATTATGATACAGTATCATGATATGATACTACATCCTCTCTTTCTTCATTTAATGCTATGACACCTCATCAAAATTGCCTAGTTGGCATGCATGATACTAGTTATGATACTACCATTACAACCAGCCTGATGCAGGATGGGTACCACTATTCATTGCCTTCATTTTACTGCGACATCAAGTCATTGATTTTGTAACTTTCTGTTGGTAGTGTACCAAGCTGCATGCTTGGTCCTGTGGCATCAAATTCGGTAGTAAGTAGGCCAATGGTATCGCCGGATTAATCCGAAGACAAGGGTTGATAGTACAATGTCAAAAAATATCTTATATTAAGTTATAGAGGGAGTAATTCTTTTGACGGACGTAAAATATTTTACCTAGTTCGTTAATTGAGTAGAAGAGAATTATCTGATTAATTAGCAACAGAACATAAATCTTTACAAACTTGTTCTAGGAAGACGCATAAGTAACAACCCGACATGTGGACTACCCTCAAACCATGAAGACACACGGCCACAAAGGCAGACTGACAAACGCTCCAAACATTGGGTCGATAGTAACCTTTTAGGACTTGTTGATGATGTGACTCTCAAATTGATTAATATTATGTAGACCTTGTGCTAGACTACCCGGATGATCTATTCCGCAAAATTTACCTTTTTCCATGTAGGTTCAATATGTCAATGCTGATCAGCCGGTGCACTTCAAAAATCATGGGTTCTTCTATGGAGAAAGTTTAAATCATGGGACAATTTATGGATGGGAAAAATCTCAGGACTTCTGAAGCTAAGCTTAGGCTTAAGAAGATGATAAATGTGTTATTAAAGAAGGAAAAAAAATTATGCAGTTTTTGTTGGAGTGATCTTAGTTAGTGTGTTAGTGGGTTTAATATATGGAACCATGTTTTGTAAGAAGCCGGTGCACTTAATGCCACTAAAGCTAAGCTTATATTTAAGACGATGAGAAATGTGTTACTAAAGTGGGAAAAAGTGATTGTTGCATGCCGTGTCTATTGGAATGAGATTAGTTATTGCGCTAGTGGGTTTAATATGTGGAGCAATGTTTAGTAAGAATAATTTAAAATAATCCGGTGACTTTCATACATACTCATTGCCTATGCATGTGGAGGTACAAGACCACTAAAGCTACGGAAATAATGTTTTCCATGTGCATGTTTCATACTATATAGATCCTGTTATGTGGTACTATTCTCTCTCAGCTAAATTATCATGCTCCTTTGTTTGAGTTACCAATATTAAGTATGACATTAATGAAAAACCTCACATACCACGGGCATGTACCGAGAAAATGACAAAGTTATGTCATTTCTCTAATGAATTAAATCAAATCCGCCAAAAGAATTGACCCACCTCGGGAGGATGGAATGCACAGACCATCACCTTTGGGGGTTGTTTTTTGCACATATTACTTATACATGGTGTTTGTTATAGAGAACACAGACTATTTGGTGCAACCAGTTGCCAAGAGGTCAAATTCAGCGCTTCGCGTAGTTGAAATAATTTCTGACATGTGTGCTCCATAATTGACCAAACTCAGAATATCCTTAAATATTATAGAAGAATAATGTTTCATAAAAAATTGGGAAATTTTGTGTGGATGCATTTTAGGCTACTAGAGTAAGGTACGCATGCATTCTACATAGGATCTTAGATAACCAAAGTATTAATGAATATTGACATACCACATCATAATAGGTAAAAATACCAGTTTGAATTATATATGCATGATGCAGATGTAGATTTAATTATCGTAGTTCATCCCGTTGAAAATCATATTGTAGATACAACATATACAAAGGTTGTATGGTACAATACTACACACAACTCATCTTAATATATCCAACAAAATTGTCTGAAGTATCTAAGTAGATAGTATTGCATCTTTAAAGACAAATGAAACTTATGAACATCTTTCATAGTCTTGAATACAAAATCGTAAAGCAAAAATGAATGAAATTCTTTTAGAAGACAAAATAATTGGGGCACTAAAGTATGGAAGATTCTAGAAGAAATGAGAAGGCCTATTATACGTGATCTTTGTGAATTGTAAATCATGAACTAAAAAAGAAATGGCAATTCATTTGGAAGAAAAAGTTTGGATTTAATTTATGGAATATTCGAGGCCAAAGAAGAAGTGCTTGTGTTTTCAAGTTTGTGCATGTTGTGCATTGCGAACCATAAAGTACATTCTTTAGGTTTGTTCATTCTGCTGGCTCAACCATAGGATCTTCCAGATAGTACATGTGGCAAAATCTGATGGAGTGAAGATGATATCATACAACCAATAGTGCTTGGATTCATGACCTTTGTACCATTGGACTGGCTTCATCCATTGACCAATACTAGACAATGCCCCACGCGTTGCGGCGGGATTTTGTATGAATCAAAAATTTCTCGTGTAGTAAGATAACTTTTTATCAGTATTCTACCAAATCTCTATGTATAAGTTTAAAATTAGAGGAAAATAAAATAAAATATGCATGCATGCCTCACTTGTCATTCATAGGCTATAAGCTGCATGCATGCGTCAATGTTTTTCTTGATTAAAACACTCGTAGACAGCAGTTACTACATGCACTTGCATGCATGCGCCAGTTACTGGCTTACTGCGTGTGGTTGATGCAGCAGCTCTCAATGTGTAGATCGGAGCATATTATTGACTGATATCCAACGGCTAAATTAATTTGGGTGATGTGGCTTAAGGAGAAGCGAGAGAATTCCTATAGTGAAGGCTAGCTATTTAGATATAAAAGATTCCAAGTTATTCATACAACTATATACAGATATAGCGCCGCCGAGTGCTCCTATGCAATTTCGTATAGGGACGCAAACTAGGAGCACACGGAGGCGCACCTCCCTGTAATCCAGGCCGCGCAATGCTATCTGGAGATGCATGCATGTTTTGCTCTAATCATTTCCCATATGCGAATACACCGCCAAAGAGTACATGGGCACAGTGCATACCTGTGCATCCACATTTAATTGGCTAGTGGGACACAACAGTAAAGGTTGGAGATGTCTGCAAATAATAAACCGCGAGCCGCTGCGGCCATGGCACCTAGGTATCCTGGCGAGCTGCGGCTGGACTTCCGCCAAAACGGACGGGCACCACCACGGTTGACGGCTGCAAGTACCTCGTGCTTGTGACGTAAAGAGGACTCGCGGACCAGATGTTGGCCATGGCAGCCTGCTTCTGCAGGTCCATACAAAGGATAAAACTCCAACGAGTATACATCGGTGAGACTGGACCTGGTGATTCTTCTCTATTAGAGCGAGGTGTATTTCTGGATCATAGCCCGTTCTTTGGGAACGACTAGCTGCTGGGAAGAACAGTAGCCTCGTTAAAAAAACTAACCGGGGGAAGAGGGAGAGAGGGACAGATGCCCGACCTCTCTTGCTAGCCGTTCCCTGGAACTCGTGGCTGCTGCTGCAAGGTGAGAGAGAGAGCTACTGGAACCTGGTGTGGGAACACAGGACATGGTGCTAGAAGCCAGGGGATGCGGTGTCGCTAGTTGAGACCTCGTAGGATGCGGCAAACTCGGCCTGGGACGGCTACTTTGATTTGGTGGTAATGGATTTCATAGTCTTCTTCTTGGTTTTTTCTTCCCAAACGTTTTCACTGGCCGCCGGAACGCATGGCTTGGTGTCGACGTGCAGGGCGGACATGGTGTCGCTGACCGTGGCAGTGCAAGACGCGGCAAGCTCGGAGTTCCTCTTGGCTTTGTTCCACGCTAGCTTGGAACACGGCGAACAAGTGGAGCTGTGAAAGACCCATCATTGAACCATTCCATTGCCACAGAACGGGCAAACCATGAGTGCAAGCCGAGGTTGTTCATCTAGTGCCACTGGAGCGCTGGAGCTTGACATGGTGGTGAGAACCATCTTGAGAAAACACGAAGTGGAGGGGCTCTGTAGTTGTGTGTGCGAGATTGAGCTAAAATGGTGTAAGGAGGGGGTCTCCTATAGTTGTGTGTGCCAGAATGTAGAAGACATATGGTGTAAGGAGGAAGAAGACCCTTGGGTAGAAGAGAGGAGGGGACCATTGGAGGACTAGTAGCATCAGTGCATTTAACTGAGTTAGGTGGTTGGCGGGTGTTAGTTGAGTTGAGCTCGTGCTGTCGAATAGAAGAAGCAGACACTGTGGGAACAGAAACGCGTGGACTTTAGGACAGATACGAGCCAAAAGCAAATGAGAATACGGTGTGGCTAATATAGTGATTGAGATCCCGAGACAAGTGGGTGGGCAGGATTCCGGTGGGCAGCGTCGCCGAGTGCTCCTATGCAATTTCGTATAGCATAGACCCTAAACCCATCGTGCAAGTAATTCACCTATTATACATGAAATGCCAATGCCTACATAATTGTGCTACAATATCTGAGGTCAAATCCATCTATAAATATCATTACAAAACGTCAAATATTGTTTTTGGCAGATTTTTAAGTAATATTTGTATTTTGTCAAAAGTATATTAGTTAAACCTTAACAAGCATCCACAAAAAGTGTGATTTTTGGACATGCAATTGGTTTTGTTTAATTTTGGTGTTTATTCAGCCTTTGTCCGGATGCCACATAATTTCACATTTTTTAGTAAACATCAATCATTCACAAAACCAAAATTGGTGTAGTACTGCTTAACAATGTATCCACAGGAAAATTCATAATTTTTGGGTGAACAATTATTTTGCCAATATTGAAGTGTTTTTTATCACTCGTGGGACCCATGATACATCAATCCCATCAGTCATGCTAAACATTAGGAGCATAATTGGTTTGCTGCCAAAAATTGGCATGCCAATGTTTGGCATTGTGTCAAATATTGGCAACTACTTGGTTGGCTACGAGTTGTTTTGCCTCTCTCACATAAAGTTGCCAATGGTTGATAAGTCTCGGTATTGCCAATAGTTGGCAGTGCCAACATTTGGCAAGCCAAATATTGATAGCAAACCAATTATGCTCTAGATTATACCCGATCGCAACTTATTACACCAATAGCTGGTGTTCACTGCAACAAAGAGTAGTAAATGTCACAACGAGAGACTCGGCAGGCAGGTAAATATATGTTCGTAGTCACGCTGCTGCACTGCAGCTAGAGTTAATTCAACGCAAATAACTCGGCATGGCAGGCATCAACGCAAATAACTCGAGCTTACTACAATACAGTTTACAGATAGGTACAGTAGGTACCAAGCTAGCTAGGTCGATCTGTAGCCTTGCCCGCCCGCTTGATTGATCACACATGGGCCGGTGCGTCCAGCTTGTCGAAGCAGGGCACGTCGGCGGCGGAGTCGCCTGCGACGACGGCGATGGTCACCGGCCAGCAGTAGTACGTGGTGAGGACGCTGGTGGTGGCCATCGCCGTGTGGGTGGACAAGACCCCGCTCAGCTCCATCTCCGCGCCGGCCACGCCGCGCCCCTCATAGAGCGTGCGCACGTACCTCATCGGCAGGTCCTCCCCCGGCTCCAGCCTGGCCACCGCGGTCGCCTCGTGCGCCATACGCTGCGCCACGTCGATGCGCTGCGGCAGGTCGAACTCGGTGATCGTCGCAGCAGGTCCCGCCGACGCGTCCGTGAGCCGGACGGTGACGTTGGCGTAAACAATGGTGGCGCGCCCGCCGGGGTTGTTGGCCCTGAGGAGGACCGTGAAGACCACGACGTTGCGCGGTGGCGGCAGTGACGGGATGTAGTCGACAGCCACGCGGCCGCCGGCGAGCTTCAGCTGGAGCTTCTCGGGGCGGAGCATCACCACCACTGCCCGAACGATCACTGCCACGGCCACCAGGGTGACCACGCACGCCACCGTGCACCGCGCCGCGTATAGCCACCGGAACCTCCTCCACCAGCTCGGCGCCTTGCTCCCCTGCTCGGCCATCCGATCTGGATTTACTTATTTTTGGTCGGGGAATCGTGTACTGGCTAATGAGCTAGAGATGGACCTTTGTGTTCGTGGATGATAGAGAGATCCACTTCCGGTACCTATTTATAGAAACTTACAAGTAGAATACACTACTAGCAAGTTCCTTGGGCTAACTCCAATGCGACGACCCATTTTATCTGTCTGCATCCATTAGTTTAACTGTAAACGAACAAAAATCACGGTCCAACGCACTGACGCAAACAAACAGGTCAGCTCCAACATATTCGCGAGGGAGTGATGATGTATGATGATTATTTCAAATGCAAGTATGATGCCCTTGGAAATGCAGCCACGAGAGTGTAAGTCAAAAAGAGAGGCTAGTATTGATTTATACGTTTAGTCCACTATTGTCTTTTGAAATTTAACTTGATGCCCCGTTTGGCATATGTTTGTTATTTATTTATTTTTCGCGAAAGGGTCAAAGGTGAAATATTAAGCATCACAAGTCTTTACAAACACACCTTTACAAAAACATAGCATTGTATTAAAAAAATTAGGGATGACAAAGTCTTCTTCTTCCTGCATCCACCGGTGGCGTGCCGTGAGCATAGCTTGACGCCGCCTCTGGGCCTCCGCCTCACCGGAGCAAACTTGTTTAAATTCAGGATCTTGAAGAAGCTATGACCGGGAAGTCATCGATGCAGATCAGGAGAGGCCCGCGACCCCGATCTACAAGCAGATTGTCGTCCCGTAGAAGAAAATATTAAAAAAAAGGGTATGTAGAAACTTCGAAGACCACGAAAGTCGTCTAATCCAAATGGATCCACTGTAATTAATACTAATCGAATTGCGGATGATCCGACGGAGATACTACTCCGCACTCCCTCCTCCAACGACAAGCACACCAACGGAACAAGGAAAGGGGCGGGTGGGTGCAATGATGGTGGTACAGAGAGGGGAGGACCAAGGCGGGTGGGTGCAGAGAGGAGATGAGAGGTGCTTTTTTCAACGTCAACGCCTTGCTTAAATATCCGGAGCATGCAGAGTGACGCCATTTTGATATGCGCAGCGGCTGGAGTATGCTTCTTGGTCTGTGCGTCCCCATTGAAGCAGCGCCGCTCATCGGCCGTTCACGTCGCTCTGGCCGGTATCGTCCAATCCTGTCCGCTTTGGCTGACTAATTGGCATGAATGCGCTGCAATGACTTTGGGTGGAGCCGAGCGGGCGGACGGACACGTACCTGTTACCACTTTGATATGCAAGCACACAGAATTCAGTTTTATTTATTATTATTATTATTATTATTATTATTATTATTATTATTATTATTTAGTGATTTACTGTTTATTAGGGAGCATATGAGCTTGGGAGCCCCATACTCCAGGTCCGGCTAGTTCCCATTTGCGCGCTTTGATTACCCGTTTAGCCTATGTTCGTTATTTGCTATACATTTATTATTTGTGGATCATAGATCTTTCGATAATTTTATGTGGCTATAGTTTTGAAAGTTCACAGATTTTTTAATTCATTTATATGTACATTGCTGCCTAAAGGTTCAATCTATTTTTGTTTGTCCCCAGCACCCTGATATACACTACCAAACTCGTTTGACATTGAATTTTAAAAAAAACTTGTTTGACATTTGCAAATTGTGCCGCTGATTTAATTAATTATCTTTTTTTTGTTTTCAAGAAAACAATATTATTCTCATGTTTTGTTTCTTCATCTGTATATCTTTTTTGGATCACTCTGTTTCTCTCTCTTCGGTTGGTATACACTAGTTTCACATTTTCAAAACTTGCAACGTTGTGTATTTGTATTGTACCACTGACGCGTGTCCTTTGAATTTTCAGTCGAGTGTGGAAAAGTCGGACCGCAGAAACTAAAAGAAGTCATGCATGCAGATATATACAGCGGCAGGCAACTGGACCGAGAGCTTCAAAGCTACGCAGGAGTAGCAGAGTGCGGTAGCAAGCCTTCTCTCAAAAAGAGGTAGGAGAGCATTTTCGCCGGCCATGGTGACCAGCGGCAGTGGGCAGTTCAAGAGTGCAGGCCCCGTGTGGAGCCCGAAGCAGTACATCCTGGCGGCCACCACCGTGACCCTCGCCGTGAGCGCCGTGGCCCTGGTGACCACCGTGGTCCTCAGGCCCGCGCGCATCGCCTTCTCCGTCACCGGCGCCTCCAGCAGCAGTGTCGAGGGAGCGTCGTTGGTGGCGCTGAACTTCACCCTCGACGCGGCCAACCCGAGCCGCCGCGCCGGGGTGGAGTACAGCTCCGTCACGGCCAGGCTTCAGCTCTACAGCGCGAGGCACGCGGCGGCCGCGTGGCTGAAGACGGACGTCCACCAGGCCATGCCGCTCCAGCAGCCGCCGGCGAGCTCGCGCAGCCTCCGCGCGTCGGTCCTCTTCGACTGCAAGGAATTGGGGTGCTGCGGGGGCGCGCCTCCGATGACCGTGCTGGTGCTCGCCCAGGTCCGGTTCAAGGTCGGGCTGGCCTACTCCCGCCAGTACGACGTCCAGGTCTCCTGCCAGCCCGTCGACTTCTTCGCCGCCACCGCCGCCGCCGCCGCTACAAGAGTTGTATGCGTTGCCTGACCTCGTCGCCACCGCCACTGCATGTGATATGTCGATCTAGATTAGTAGTAGTAGTAGTATATATGTATGATGTATCCCCAAATCGATTATATGATGATTTTCTGTGGCAATTCTTTTGGTTCTTCTGATCCGGCCGGCAGGATTTCGAAAATTACAGGATCAAGCTATCTTGGACAAAGAAACCAGGGAAAGTGGCTCTGCAAGTAGACCGGTCAGCGCGCAACAATGAGCACGACAGTTACACATAATGAGAATTAGAGGCCTACGATGAGTACATTCAGTCTGGTAGGCTGTCACCTCACCACATCGCCGTCAGGGTCTGTTTGGTTCTGATCCTGGAACATGTACCATTCTAGTGGTTGCCAGGCACATGATTAGGGTAATTTGCTGCTCATTGCGGAAAGTTGCCGGCGAATCACACAGAGGAAGGGAGTGAGACTTTAGCTGGGCCGACCCGTTGTAGCTAGGTTCTGTTTCGGCGTCTTTGCCGAATGTATTGCGCCAGGGACCCGGCAAACAGGTCTTGCCGAGTGTCATTGAAAAAATACTCGTCAAACAAGCGAAACTCGGTAAACATGTGCTTTGCCGAGTGTCATGGACAAAACACTCAGCAAAACAGTGGAACACACACAAAAAAAATCTTTCCCGAGTGCTACACTCAGCAAAAGGGTATCTTTCCCAAGTGCTACACTCGGCAAAAGAGGGTGTTCACTGCGCTGCACTGTCTTGGCTGTCGAAATTGCATACATTTTACATTTTCACGAGATAAAGTTGATCCAAAAATTAAAGTTTATGACATTTGGATAAAGTTTTTGATATTTTACATTTTACATTTTCACGAGATAAAGTTTATGATAAAGTTGATCCAAAAATTAAAGTTTTTCATTTTCACGAGATAAATAATTTTCATGTTGAGATCTTTGACAATTTAGGCCATATTAATTACACTTTCTGCCATGCCAAAATATGGTCTCAAATGACGAAGGGAGTGATCATATTTATTGCATAGTTTATGACAATGTGCCTAAACTGGGCACTTAGGTTCCAACCTTTTTGTACAAAAAATAATTTCCATTTTCTAAGTGTAAAAAATCGATATGTTTGTGAAGCGGGTACAAAAATAGGGTGCAAAATGGCACCACCCCGTTCACATAAAGTAGACCATTTTTTGTCAAATCCCCAAGTTTTGTAGATTTTCTACATTCCTAGCGATTTTTGCACATTTAAATGACTTTATATTGATTTCATGAAAGTAATTAAAATTTTAACTTCAAGTGTGTGATAGCTCTATCCTAAGAATTAGCAAAAAATATTTTTGTGTAAACAAATAGTCATTATATGGAAGAACCCTTAGAGTTTTTAGAGATTCAACCCCTTGCCATGAATAGCCATGCTGCCATTTTGACTCCGCTTTGGAAACAAATAAAAGTAAAAAAGACTACAAGTTCAAAAAAAATGCAATCCTTTCGCATGGAGTCATGTTATGTGACCTAGTTACGAGAGAAAAAATACCAATGTTTTAATATGAATGTTTTTTTAAATAAATTCCTTCACAAGACAGGCTATCATGTGAGAACATTCATGGCTTTCAAGTCAAAAGACCAAGGTGATGATCATATTCAGTGCATAGTTTATGATAATGTGCCCAAATTACACACAAAGGTGCATCTTGCACTTAGAAACAATGTTGCCAAATGGAGTTTTCAACTTTTTTGTGTGAAAACCCCATTTTTCATTTTATTAGTGTAAAAAATGGGTATTTTTTGTGAAGCAAGTACAAAAAACAAGGTGCAAAATGGCACCACTCCAATTTTCTCAGTAAGTAAACCATATTCTATGCACAATTCCCGAGTTTCATGGATTATCTAGATTTATAGCTACTTTCTCACATTTAAATTATTTTATGAAAATTTCTTGAAAGTAATTCAAATTTGAACTCCAAATGTCTTATAGCTCTGTCGTAAAAATTAGCAAAAAATATTTTTAGGTACACTAGTAGTCATTACATAGAAGAACCATTTACATTTTTTTAGAAATTCAAGCCCTTGCCATAAATAGCCATGCCGGCCATCTTGACCCTGTTTTAAAAAAGAAATAAAAACAATACAAGCTCAAAAGATGTAATCCTTTTGCATGGAGTCCTTTTGTGTGTACTAGTTGCAAGGAAAAATATCAAACTTCCAAAATCATAAATTTGAAGAAGAAAAATCCTTCAGAAGGGCTATCATGTATGAACACTCTTGGATTTCAAGTCAAATGACCAAGGTAATGGTCATATCTAGCGCATAGTTTATGATAATGTGCCCAAGTTGGACACAAAGGTGCATCTTGCACTTACATACAATGTTGCCAAATAGAGTTTCAAGTGTTTTATAAAAAAATCGTTTTCATTTTCGAAGTGTCAAAATTGACAATTTTGTGTGAAGCAAGTACAAAAAACAGGGTGCAAAATGGTCATGGAGGCAGCAAGGTTGATGAAAAAGCCTTTGGCAGTATATTCGCCATCCGTGGAGTGCCGAAACAGGCCTCCAGATTGGATCTTCTCATAACAGTAATTTGCAGCAGTGGAAAAAATCGTAGAAAATTGGTACCGAGGGTTTAGGAAATTCTGGAATTTATAGGCAGAAGAATGGCGGTAAGGTGGTGCTTGTCGGCCCTAAGTGGCCATGGGGTGCGCTCTAAGCCCTGGGCTGGCGCACCACGAGGGCGTGTTGGGGACCCACATGATCCTCTCGCTTCCCTCCAGTGCTTTCTGGAACATTTGTTGCCCGAAAAAATCACCTTAATTTTTCACGATATTTTGGCCTCAATAGATATTGATTTTCTAAAAAGTCAAAAATATGCGGAAGACATCAACTACCGCTAGGCACTAAATTAATAGGTTAATCCAAAAAATAATATAAAATACTATAAAAAAGTATGCAAAAGTTATAATATAATAGCATGAAACAGTGAACAAAATACGTTTGAGATGTATCAGACGTTTCTGTGGTATAATTGAATTTGGGGACGAAGAGAGGTGTACATGGCCACTTGGGCCGAGCTGCTCGCAGGCTAAGCCGGATCGTCTGGGCAGCTACCCG
Organism: Triticum urartu; assembly: GCF_003073215.2. Classification (NCBI taxonomy): domain Eukaryota; kingdom Viridiplantae; phylum Streptophyta; class Magnoliopsida; order Poales; family Poaceae; genus Triticum; species Triticum urartu. The sequence goes on from NC_053028.1 coordinate 23,891,345, forward strand.
GACTACTCGGGCATTGGCCACATGATCTGGGTAGGTATCCGGATGGTCCGTCTGATTCGTGATGTATGGGGATGTCAGGACGTCCAGAGAAGTGGTCGTTTTGTTCGGCTGATGGACGGATGATTCGGGCTGGAGTCCGGATTGGCTGACTTTGGTGATGAAGTTCCTAGTGTCCTAGCCGGACATCCGGGTTGGAGTCCGGAGGGTCCGAGCATGGCCCGGATGCGTTGCCAGGATGCTCGTCCAGGGGTGCGTTTCGTCGGCTTGATGGGTGCTACATGAGCTGTGTTGGGATTTCCTTGAACTTAAAATTTGATGTGCCCCCGTGCGGAATCCAGTAAATCTATGGATCGCAACGCAAATCGGGCGGCGGGGCAAGTTTCAACTACTAAAACTTGATGAGAAAGATGAAATTTTTAGTAAGTTTCAAAAACTAAAGCTTAAACCCTAAACCTTAACCTAAACTATAAACACTATTACACTAAGCCCTAAAGCCCAAAGCCCTCAAACCCTAAAAGTATACGAAGACGGTGTCTTTGCATTAACCTGGCAAACCGGCCAACCAACAAGTACCATCGACCTACCTACCAACTTGACGTCGCAGTAAAACGAAGGCAACCATACCTCATCCCAAAATAAGTCTCTCAAGTTTGTACTAACATTAATATAAAATTGTATTAACCTTCAGACACTTAAATTGTTGGTCTCGTTGGTTAAATTTATGGTCAAAGTTGAACCTCGAAAAGCGCGAGCGCATTATATTTTAGAATGGAGGAAGTATTAAGTTTGAGACACTTATTTTAGGACCGAGGAAGTAGTAACCAGTCCCGCGTCACCAGAGGGACATACAGGGCTACAGGCGTGCAAGTGGAGAGGGCTTCCTTGATCGCCTTCACACCCTACGTGCTCGGCCAGCATTGTGTCCTTGTTCCTCGACATGCCAACAGAGCTGTAGTAAATGACACCGCAAGACTCGACGAGCAGGTCAATATATATCCATATAAAGAAAGCCGCAGGCCCAGGCCAGCTGCCCTAGCAAGCGCTCGTCGCGGGTCGACGTGACCACACATGCTTTGCATTGCATTGCATGCTCAATCAATTCTGCTGGTTCCACATGACCCTACATGCAATCGATTCTGCATCGCATTCAATCGGCATAGGACAAGTGGAGCCGTGACCATGCTTGCAGGAACAACAATACCACGGCATCTTCTTCTTTAAATGGTAGTAATACGTATAAACAACTAAACAGTACAGCATAGTTGATGAGGCCACTTGGCGAGAGGCAGGTCTGGTGCCTGTGCCTCCAATGGCAGGCAAGTGGGGCTGTCTCCATTGCCAGGCATGTGAGCTTCCATTACTCCATAGCTACCGAGCTGGGCGGAGCTCTTAATTTTCTGAGAAGACAAGTCCCGGCCGCTTCTACCATCAGCCCTATAGCCCTAGCCTGTGTGTAGCAGCCGAGCCACGTACTCTAGCCAGCTTAGCGTGTGAGGCGTGCAGCTCGCCTTGCTGCACTGCACTGCACTCATACACAATTGATTCAACGAAATATACGGCACGTACTCTCTACAATTAACTCATACTGGCAGCCAGCCGTGCATGCGTGGATCGTCATCCATGTAGCCGGCCGGCCTCCAACCAATTCAACAACGGTCTCAACGGGCTCTCATGGTCTCGACTCTCAACGCATGAGGTGTCACTCACAACTAATGGACGGAGATGGTCTTTAATCATATCTAATAATCTTTTGAACAACCCATGTTATTAGCACTTTGTCAAAAGATAAATGAGTAGTGTTTCGGCACACTCAATTTGTTTCCAGATTTTTTTAGAATTTAGAAATGTGTTTTTCAAAGTGGATTCATATGTACCCGGGTTCATCCATGCACTTCTCCACACTCACGCTCTTTCTTGAGACGTTAGAATCTAATTGGGTGCGGTGGATGTGGTTGCCTTCCAGACCACTTGGCGGAGTGTATTGAATTTTACTAGCGACGGCCTAGTACGTGCACCGTACAGGCCACTTTGTGAGAGGCAGCTCAGGACCCTGTGGCTCCAATGAAAGACCAGTAAATGGGCTGCCTCCATTGAGGGAAAGTATCCTGTACTCCAGCCGATTGGGTGCTCCGGCTGCACCGCACTCAGCACAGCCGTTAGATAAAGAATATAAGGACATGATGGAAGCCGAACGCCACAACATTGAAATTTTGCAAAGAGACCCCATGTTAGCACAGAATAGTTATAATGGCCCCATTAGTTAGCTCCAAGATGTACTATCCCTAGTTTGGATAGCACGTCGGCGGTCCGGCAGCGGACCTGGCCGTGAGCTGCGCTGCAACGTCGACGGAACAAGCTCGCCAGGCGTACTATGCTCCGACCACCAGCGGAAAACTCGCCCCACCCCTGCCCCGCCATTCTCCACCTCGATGTTATCCTCTTCACGCAGCAGCCGCCTAGCTCCCATCCGCCGACGTCGGAGAAGAGAACTCCCAGGCTTCAAGTATTCTTTTGGATGTTACGATTTTTTGTTATTATTTTTTCGTTTGGATCTAAGCTATTGTTCCCTTTATGCTGATTTCTTTAGCTGTAGCCAATCATATCTTGAGTAGAATACAGTGATATCTCTCTATATCGGGGCACGGCTAAATAAATGATAGAATGCTTTATTTTTCTTAGACTGCATATTCTAGCAATTATGAGTATACATTCGTACGAAGTAATTTTATCTACCCTTTCAAGTACTGACCATCAAGTGATTGTTGGAACAAAGAGTGAGATTCTGCTTGAACGCACAATACTGATCAGATTCATTAACACTTCTAACATGTGCTGACAGGAGTGGAAAATGTTACTCCCTCCGATCTACGATGGAGTCAATGGAAAGTATTGCTCCAAGTGTCGGGTCAACTACAGCAATGGTAGTTGTTGATGATCTTTGTTAATTTGACATGAGTGTTTCATACACCCGACGATGTTTTCTTCTCATTTGTGGTTCAGATTTTTTACAATCTTGTTTAGACTCTTCCATCACATCAAATAAGTTGTAACTTGTTAAATCATCTCCCTGAACATTCCTTCTTCAGAATGTGCACTTGCTTTGGAATATATGTTTCATTTTGTATATCATCTTGGAAATTCCATGTCACTATCTGTACAATATTTATATGTGTCGGATGAAGGTGAAAGCTTGTAGGAGCCCCTGTGTTTCCTTTTGGAATTTAAGTTTTTTGAACAACCAAATGACTCCAACGAAATACTGCCTTCCGAGCAGCCAGTGGCAACTTATTGATGTTGCACACGCTCCTGCTGATATTTGGTGTTGAGCTTTAGAATCATTTAAATCAAAATGCGAAAGAATGGGTAGCTGAAAAAAATACTGGATAAAATCCTGTGTGGTATCATACTGATGCGAAGTTTATGCATAAATCTAATCTTGTGTGGTCTCATACTGGTGCGAAGTCTTCTACAGTAAGATCTTTTCAATTGTTTGGAGACAAAGTGAGCAGCACATACTTGACAGAAATTACACATTCAGTTCAGATGATACTCCTAGCATAAAAATCAATGGTGCATTTAAAAGAACAAATAGCTTGGCAAGAAATACTGTACACCTTGAAACATGTTGACAGTCAAGGCACACCCCGAGTCACCGGAACCTCGAAGCCACATAGTAGTCGTGTTCTTTCCAGACTGGGGCAGCACATGTTGACTGTTGCGATCAAAACATTACAGCTATTTAGTACTCATATGAGGTTCTTTTTGCAAATTTCACAGGGTGGGGAGTCTGGGTTCCATCCTGTCCCCATATTCTACTAGTAACTAGCACGTGCCATGCACGTGTTGTGAAACTCATATTTGAAGGGACGTATGTCAATTTTTTTATTTATTAACTTGTTTTTTAACTAAAATGAATACACACATATACATAGAATGATAATAAGTTTGCTAATCTCACACAGTTTCTAAAAAAGGGTGTACACACATGGGTGTGCGTGTGTGTAACATAGCTATCGTTATTAAAATTATGATGAACCTATTCATGGAAATCATTAATTATTGTAAAAAAATAAAAAAAATTGTAACAGTGCATTATTTGTTTTTGACATTAATCCCTCTAATCTTTTTGTTGATAGAACAATTTAATGAGTTATAGACTAAGCATTGTAGAGAGATACGTCCCTTATTTATCACTAGAAAATAGTTTGATCAATTTTTATACTGAAACATTGTTGACAGAAACAAAGAGAAAATCATGTCACAAAATTTGTAAAACAATCTGTGAGTAAATGTAAAAGACATTTAGTTATAATTCATTCATACCCCCCCTCTCTCTCTCTCCCTCCCTTCCTCCCTCCCTCCCTCCCTCTTAGGTCCTACACTAAGCAACGAACAGAGTACCTCTCTCTCTCCCTCCCTCTCTCTCTCTCCCTCTCTCTCTCTTTTAGAACAAAGATGCCAGGGGCATCCGGCTTTAAATTAATAAAGCCCTCAACATAGGCAGCGTAGCACAACCACATAACCCACACTATGCAACAGACCAAAAGAAAGTCCAGGAGAGCACAACTAAACCGGAGACGGAAATAAGTACGATACAGGGCGCGACCGGCCTAGCGAAACGAGCACGCAGGCTCGGCTGAAAGAAGAACCAAAAGGGGCTGCCCATCCCTATGAGCCAGCAGACGACGCGGACGACGGGGCGCGGGACTCGGCGTAGACAGAGCGGAGGCGGTTAATCGCATGACGATGAAGATCAGAGTCCTGTTGCCTTCCCAGCGGTGTCCATTGCTGCAAGAACACGATGCATTTGAAGATAACGTCAGCAGGGTGCGAGGGAAAAACACCCTCAATGGTAAGCTTGTTACGAATATGCCAGATAGCCCATAACATGGCCGCCGCACACGTCCACATGACCCGTCGCGACGAGCCATAAAGCGAAGACAAGGAAGACACCAGCGTGGCACGGGAGCGGGGGTCCCAATCCACCCCCGCGGCGTCACGAACCGCACTCCAAGCGAAATGCGACAGAGGGCACCGGAAGAAGGCGTGATCCGCATCTTCTGGCACCCCATACAAAGCGCAAGGGCCAGAGGCGGGGCCATTGCGCTTGGCAAGGTTGATCGAGGTAGGAAGGCGGTCTTGGCAAAGTTGCCATAAAAATACTTTGATCTTTAGAGGGATTTTAGCCTTCCATAGCCCCATGGCAGCCAAAGGAACCTGGCCGCGGGTAAGCTCTCTGTATAAGGACTTGACAGAAAATTTGCCAGAGCAAGAAAGCCTCCAAGAGACCGTGTCCGCGGAGTCAGACAGGGGAACATCCGCAATCAGCGCCCGAAGGCGATCCCACTCCGCCATCTCCGGCTCCGTTAGTTCTCTCCAAAAATTGATGTAGGGTAGAGATGAGCTAAGGGCCGAAGCAACCAATTGGTTGGGCTCAACAGCAATGGAGTAGAGTTGGCGAAATTCGGACCAAAGGGGTTGTTGGCCAATCCAAAGGTCAAGCCAAAACCGTGTGGAGCGTCCGTTGTTAACCCCGAACTTCGCACCCCTGGCGAAGAAGGGTTTAAGGGCTTGAATGGAGTTCCAGAAGGGGGACCCACGAGGGGCCGCCTCAAAGAAACTCCCATTCGGGAAGTATTTCGCACGGAGAAGGTCGATCCAGAGGCCAGTCTCACCCTGAGACATCTTCCAGATCCATTTGCACATGAGTGCAATGTTCATCAGCTTGGAGTTGATGACCCCAAGGCCCCCCTGGGCTTTTGGTCTGCAAACGGCCTGCCATTTAACCATATGGTATTTCCGTTTAGGACCCGCTCCTTCCCAAAAGAAGCGGGACCGCGGGGTATCCAACTTAATGTGTACCCCGTCCGCCAGCATGAACAAACCCATGGCAAACATAGGTAAGGATGAGAGGCTGGAGTTGGTTAAGATAAGTCTAGCCCCTGAAGACATAAATCTCCCTCTCCACGGACACACCCTATCCGCTACCTTGGAGGTGAGAGGTTCCCAATCAGCGATCGAACACTTCTTCGCCGCGATCGGGAGGCCGAGGTATGTGAACGGAAATTGGCCAAGTTTGCAATTGAGCAAGTTGGCAACCCGCTGGCTCTTAGCCATGTCCATCCCTATGGACATTACTTCACATTTGTGAAAGTTGATTTTTAGCCCCGACATGAGTTCGAAACACAGCAGAATGGCTTTGACCGTTGCAATACTGTGAGTGTCGAGCTCGAAAAGCAGGAGTGTGTCGTCCGCGTATTGCAGGTGAGACACCCCCCCCCCCCGGGATCAGGTTGCCCACCACTCCCTGATGTGGTCAGCCATACGGGCTTTGTCTAGCATGGCGCCCAAGGTGTCGGCCACAAAATTAAACAGCAACGGCGAGGCTGGGTCCCCTTGCCGCAGCCCACGCTTGTTGCGAAAGAAGTTCCCTACTTCTCCGTTCACCGCAATCGCCGTTTGGCCTCCCGAGACCAATTGCATCATACGGTGAACCCAAACCGACGAGAATCCCCGGTCCAGGAGAACCTGTCGGAGAAACTCCCAGTTCACGCGGTCGTAACCCTTTTCGAAGTCCAGTTTCAGTAGGATCGCGGGCTGACGAGCACGTTTAAGGGAGTGCACAATCTTATTTAAGGCCAGCGGCCCTTCCAAGATGTTGCGCCCCCGAATAAAGGCCGATTGGTTCCTACTAATAATACGGTGAGCTACCGGAGTCAGGCGGGTCGAGCAAGCTTTCGCACAAATTTTAAACGGAACATTAATCAACGCAATAGGACGAAAGAGCCTAATATGATCCGCACCCGGAACTTTGGGGATCAGAGAGAGAACCCCAAAGTTTAGGCGAGAGATATCTACCGTTCCCCGCATAAAACCATTGCAAACGTCAAAAATAGGCCCTTTGAGCACTTGCCAGAACCGTTTGAACATCGCCACCGGCCACCCATCCGGCCCGGGAGCGGTGTCCGATTTCATGCCCAGCGTCGCCTTGTCAATCTCTTCCGGGGTGAAGGCCAGGCCCAGGCCCTCATTTTCCGCATCCGTGACCCGCAACGCAGGGTCCCACACGTCCGCCCTAAGCCGGGCACGGGATTCCTCCCTGGAACCCATGAGATGGATGTAAAAATCGTAAATGTGCCGTACGATATCCTGTTGCCGCAAAATGAGCCCCTGCTCAGATTGCAAGCGCATGATTGCACATTTGCGACGACGGCCATTTGCATAGGCGTGAAAATACTTGGTATTCGCGTCACCCTTGAGCGTCCACTTGATTCCTCCACGTCTACGCCAGTACTCCTCCTCAGCCCGGAGGAGGGACTCAACCTGGGCCTCAAGCGCGTAGCGCTGAGCCCATTCTTGCTCCGAGAAGGTCTGCACGTCCGCCACAGCGTCCATCTGAGCAAGGTCAGCAGTCAAACGCGAGCGAAGCAACTTATCGTCGCGCCCCTGGTTAGCCCCCCACCCTTTAAGGGCCACACGCAGGCCCGCGCCTGCAGCAATCCAGAACTCCATCGGCCCGCGTACGCGCCCGATCCGGGCAACGCAATTCTCCCAATTCGATAGGAAGATTTGATCAAAGTCCGGAGACTCTAACCACGCAGTTTCAAAGAAGAAACGAGGACTGCGTTTTAGCCTTTCCTCCCCCGAGGAGAGAATGAGGGGGACGTGGTCCGACCCTATCCTCGTTTCGGCGTGCAAGGAGCAAAGAGGAAACAACGCCTCCCACTCCGGGGACATAAAATCCCTGTCCAAAACCGACCGCACCGGTGTAAGTTGTTTGTTGGTCCAGGTATAGCGTGCCCCCACGCGAGCCACTTCCCTAAGGGCCATAGCTGCAATTGCACTATTAAACATGGACACCCTTGTCCAATTAATAATACCATTGTTTTTATCCGCTCCCGAACGGATTAAGTTGAAATCCCCTCCCACAAGCAGAGGAAGATTTTGCGTGCCCAAAGACGCAACCTTTGCCTGGAGTTCTCCCAAGAACTCGAGCGAGCGCAAGTGATCGGCCGGGCCGTAAACCACAATCACCTCCCACTCGCGGAGAGTTGCACGGTGGCGCACGTGGGCCGACAGAAAGAAGCGGCCAGCATCCCATGCCACCACCTCCAGGAAAACTAGGTTGATGCCTAGCAACATGCCTCCCGAGTGCTCGACCGCCGGCACCCAATGCCAAACAAAACGCTCCAGCGGGTCAACAGTTAGCAGGTCCCGATGATTGAAATCCGTCTTAATGGTTTCCTGCAGGACAACTACATCGATCTCCTCGTTTCGAATGAACTCTTTTAGCTGGGTCCGCCTCCAAAATATGTAACGCGTTAGATAATGCGATTGCGGAGGCGGATACCGCGAGCGGTCACCGCTTTGGCCACGCGCCGTGTCTTGGCAAGACGACGGTTGGAGGGGGACGACGCAGCCCCTGCTGCTCTGTCCTCCTGATCGGGCCGCGCAACAGTCACCAGAGAAGCCCCTGCTTCTTCTGCGACTGGCGCAACGCGGGCCAACGCTGCCTGGGCGAGCGCGGCCTGCGCGATTTCCTTAGCACGGATAAGAGAAAGAACTTCGCTCGCTTCCCCCTCGTCAGACATCCGAACACCACTATCCACTAAGATACCCCCCAAGCACTCATCAGAATAATCGTCGAAGATCGTAAAGCGGGGCACGGGATTACCTTCAGTTTCCAGGTTCTTCTGGGCCTGCAGGAGTTGGGCGCGTTGGAGGGCAGGCAGGTTGCCCTTGGCACCCTTCGGGCGGGAGCTCGCCCGCTCCTGCGTCGCCATGGACGTCACCACCGCCTTGGAGCGCTTGGCCATAGAAACGGGCGCCACCTTTGCCACCTCCACTCGAAGCGCATCAGAAGCGGGAGGGAAGATGACAGACGGAGAACCACCCACCGGACCCCCTGGAGAGGCCAGCGCCATCACCACCGGCGCCACGAAGGGAGTCTTGCGGCCCGCCGCCTTCTTGTGGAGCCACGTCCCACTGACCCCGAGGCCTGACGGCGCCTTGGGAGAGCGCTCCGCGGTAGCCCGAGGCTCATCCACCACCGTAGCCACCGGGGAGATGAGCATCGAGCGGCCCTCCGAAGCGCATGACAAGTTGGAGCCGTACTGGTTGAAGCCCAACTCGTTGCTGCCCACCACCACCTGCCGTTCCTCCTGTTCCATCGCCGCGCCCGCCGCCGGCGGCGCGTCCTGGGAGTCCTTGTCCTTGAGCCCAAGCTTGTCCCAAGTGGCGGCGTCGATGGAGTCTTCCCCCATGCTCGTGTCGAGGTCCCTGTCCTTGTCGTTCGGACCCTTGTCCACGTTGGCTGGTGGCGGGGGAGGGGGAGCCGCGCCCTGCAACTCGCCCTCCTCGGCCTCCAGGCGAATGGTGAACCCCTCGCTGTTGAACCAAACTTGAACGTAGCCCTTGAGCTTGGCCGGCGCGCGACACGCGAAGCGCATCCGTACCGGGCCGAGCCCCGGCAGCGACGCTGGATCCACCTCCATGGGCCGCCCAATCATCACTGTCCCGGCCATAAGGCGGTCCACATGGCGGTGCTTGGGTGGCACACCCCACAACTTGACCCACACATCCGGCATAATCTCGGCCTTGGGTTCCTCCTGGCACTGTTCCTTGATGTCTGCCATGATGTCGTTGAGGGAGAGGTAGAGCTTTCCGCTGCGGGTCGCCATCCGTAGCATGGCCTTGTTGGGGAAGACGACCGAGAACTGGTCGACGTCGATGGCCGACACCTGCCAATCCCACTCCCCTTCGAAGAGGTGAGGGAGCTCCGCCTCCAAGATGGGGATCGACATCGTGCCCGGCGCCGCCGAGATGATCGCCGTGTTCGCCACCAACGGGGCCCGGACCTCCTCGCCCTCCGTCTCCACGAAAGGGAGGCAAAAGAAGCCCTCGCCCGGAATGGCGTTGCCCATGATCTGCAGCATCAGGGGCCGACCCCGCATGGGGCAGTATGCCGACGCGTGCCCTTCCTCGTGGCAGACGACGCACGGGGGCTTGTATTGGCACGTGTTTTGGTAGTGCCCCACCCTGCCGCACTTGAAGCACTCCGGCCCGTCGGCCTCCTCCACTGGGATCGGGGCGTCAGCCGAGCCCTTCGAAGCCACCGGCCCAGCCACCAGCTGCAGCGGCGCCGTGCCCCCCTTGTGCTTCTGCTTCTTGGCCAACGGGTCTCCGCTCCGCTCGCCGCCCGGAAGGGGCTGAGACTCCTTACTCTTGAGCTCTTTCTTCTGCTCCAGCCCCCGGCGCCGGTATTCCTCCTTCTTCTTCTTTTTGCGCTCGCGCTCCTCTTGATGCTTCCGCTCCTGCTCCGCAATCCACCATGGAGGCGGCGGCCCCCAGCCCCCGTCTTCCACGGCCTTCGCCGACGCCTTGGAGAGTGCCTTCGCCCGAAGCTCTTGCTCGCGCTGTCGATCCGTCGCCGGAATCGGGGGTGACATGGGAGGCTTGTCGCTGCGACGGGAGCCCATCTTCACCACAGCGGCGAACGAGCAAGAGAGAGGTGGGGGAGGGGCAGAGCGGATAAGGCGACGAGCAAGGTGCCCGAAACGCCGCACCTGAGAGTGGGAGGCAGGAAACCCTAGCGTCAGATCTAGGGTTCCTTTTGGCACCCACAGCCACCTATTAATAGGAGCGGGCGCCCGCGCGGCCACCTCCACGTTGGGCCCGGGCCGCTGCGCAGGCTCGCGACAGGTCGTCGGGCCAGGCTGGACAGGCCCAAGCACGGAGGGGAGCCCCTGCACCCCCCCACTCGAAGAAGCGGGCTGAGCCGCCAATGGGCCCCCCGGCCCAATTCCTGGAAGGCTGGGCCACGCCTCCTGGCCCAGCGGGGAAACGGGCCCGTCCGTCCTCTCCCCGGAAACCCTAGCCACGATCCGTGGTTCCCCGACCCAGGCGGCCACGCCGTCGCCGCCGCCGACCCCTGTCAGCTCCGACGAACTCAGCGAGGCCAGAGGAGGCCCCGCCGGCGCCACCTCGCAGCGGCCCACCGCCGCCAGAGTGCACAAACGACCCTCAGGGCCCGCATCCACCCCCCGCGGCGGATGCCAGATCCGCGGCGCCAGGCGGCGACCTCCATGCCCACCAGGAGCGAAGGCACGCCGGCGTCCGGCCACGAAGGAGCCCCCAAGCTCCTCCGCACGGGCGACAAAGTCACCCACCGAGCACCCCGCTCGGGGCCTCGGCGAACCACCACCACCATCACTTACCTCGCTACTTACCTCGTCGTCGTCGTCGGAGTCGACCCCCTCCAGAGCCCAGAACCTGCTGCCGGAGAGGGGCGGGGCGAGGAGCCGCGCCCCCGCCGGCGCGTTCCGCCACGCGCACCCCTGGGCAAGGCGCACCACCGTCCAACCGTCTGCCTCCGCTGCGGGGCCGCTAGCAACGTCGCCCCCGGAATCCCCCCCCCCCCCGAATCGCCCCCCGAGTCGCCTCCCCTCCTAACCATCCTTCGGTTCCTAACTGGTCCTCGCCGTGTAGGGGACAACGGGATATCACTCTCTCTCTCTCTCTCTCTCTATCTCTCTATCTATCTCTCAAGTCCTACACTAAGCAACGAACAGAGTACCAAGTATCTTCTTTATCCTGATAAATCATATATTAGATCAATGATTATATATTCGTTCACAAAAAAAAGATCAATGATTATATATGTTTGTTTGTGGAAAAAGATTATGTATGTCTGGTAAACGTGAAGAGATCTGTGTTACAACATTTGTAACTCGAATCTATAAGTGAAAGTAAAAGATATTTAGTTATGACACATATTACATTCACGCTTTTATTGTAATTGAAGTTCTCTAATTTTGTAAAATAAAAATGCGCCTTTTGCATAGGCTGCACCGCCCCATCTATTTACTGGCTTGTTTCTAGTACAGTAGCACTACTCTCTCTGTCTCTCATTTGCTTCCAATTGCTAGTAGTACCACTGTTTAGGTGAGCATGCCAGAACTTTCCAAAAAGAGATGGAAGAATCCTGCGTGGTGCCTGTTCAGAGAAGGGCACGCTGCAATAGCACAGTTGTAGACCCACCACGAATCCCAGCAATTTGGACCGTTTGATGAGCATATCCAATGATGCAGCTGTGGCCACGATGTCACCTGGCTAAAGAGACTAAATGTGAGCCGTCGGATAAGAATGATCTAACGGTCCATATGGGCTGATATTCATACACTATATAGGAGTATAGATATCTAGCGGCTCTGTTGCATACGGTGCAGCCGGAGCACCCAGTTCGCTGGAGTACTGGATACTTTCCCCTCCATTGACAGGCAGCCGAGCTGGAAGCAGCCAGCTAGTAGGTGCTTGGGCCGGCGTGGTAAATGGAGGAAAAGGCACCGGCAGGGAAAGACTCGGATGGCAGGTCGCGCTGCGCCTTCACTGCGAGGTAGACAGGCTCCGCATCCACGTCACAGCCCGACGTCCCACTGTCTGACGTCACTGGCATGTGCTCATTGTTGCATATTCAAAGTTGAGCAAAAATATATTAAAATCACATATGAGATAGTAACACTTTTTTACTTTTTGTTATCACAATGGAGATTAGTTAACTAACGTTTTCTACTTTTTATATCACAAATCTATGCAAATATATTTGGGTAAACATTTTTTTAAACGAAGGCAAAACATTTGCCTTATCCATTAATTAGAAAGAGGAGAGCTGCCCGGTTAATTTACAGAAAACCGACCGATATTTGGGTAAACTATGAATAGTTACTGATAGAGGAGTTATCACCAACAAAATTTACAAGGTGTAGGTTCAAATATTACTACTTCCTCCATCCGACAAAGATTGTCCCAAACTTGTCCCTCAAATGAATGTATCTAGTATTAAATTAGGACTAGATACATCGATTCGAGGGACAAGATTTTTCGGATGAAGGGAGTACCAGATAAGTATTACTGCACATATACACAACATGCTTTAGGGCCAAATCATATATTTGGTGCATTTACCTGGGATTAATGCTCTTGTTTAAGCTATTGTAGTAAAATGCCCTTCCCTACGCTAGTGTCTTCATGGCCGGTCTGGATTGTCGTTTTGGAGAGCTATGCCCCTGTAAAATGTACAGGTCTCCATGTGCCGTTTTTTCTTCAGGTAGAAATCAAACTTTGGCCGGTAATACGCAGGTGTAAAATAAATACAAGTATATGAAGATACACCCATTCCAAGCGGGGCCGCAAGGTGAACATTTATGTTTGCTAGACTACTTGGCAATGTCATGTCTTCCGGGAAGGTGCTTGTGCCTCCAAGGGCAAGAAAGTGGAAGCCAAAGTATGGTTAATAATTTGATCGACTCAAGTAAGCCAAGGCTGACAAAAATAATGTGACAAACATAATCACAAGCCAAACAGGCCATATATATACTATTCAAGTCTTGTTCCCATTTTGGCTCTCACCTCTTAACTCTTTTTTTAACTAGCCATAAACTTTCTTTTTTAAGCAGTCACAAACTTGAAGCGTAGTAAGGGCATCTCCAGCCGTTGGCCCCCCCAGAACACATAAAAATCGCCCCTGGGGGCGAGCCGGCGATACAATCGGCGCTGGGGGCGGTTTTGCGCTCAGTCGTCGCCCCTAGCTCGCCCCTAGCTCGCCCCCAGGCGCCGAAATTGGCCCACTTTGCAGCCCAATTTCGGCGAATAAAGGGCCCATGTGGGCGAGAATAGGCCCATATTCGGCGTGGTTTCGCCGTGTCTCGGCGTTCAATTATCAACACAATTATTTCTTATCACATATTTCATCACAGAAAAATCAAATACTTCAACAAAATAGTACAACAACAAATAGTTCAATACAAATTATATAGTTTAACAAATAAAAACTCGTATTTCATCACACGACGTCCCCCTTGAGCCTCCATAGGTGCTCAATCAGATCTTTCTGCAGTTGATGATGCACCTGTGGGTCTCGGATCTCCTGACGCATACTGAGATAGGCAGTCCAAGTTGCCGGTAGATTGTGATCAACTTCGGCTAGAGGCCCCTGCCTGTAGTATGGTTCAGTGTCAAACACTGGGTCTTCTTGCTCGCTCTCGATGATCATGTTGTGCAAGATGACACAACAAGTCATAATCTCCCACATTTGATCTTTGGACCAGGTCTGAGCGGGGTACCGAACAACAGCGAATCAAGATTGGAGCACACCAAATGCCCGCTCGACATCCTTCCTGCAAGCCTCCTGAACTTTCGCAAACCAGGCGTTCTTGCCTCCTGCCGCAGGGTTTGAGATCGTCTTCACAAATGTCGACCATCTCGGATAGATGCCATCTGCTAGGTAGTACCCCTTGTTGTATTGGTGCCCATTGATCTCGAAGTTCACCGGAGGAGAATGGCCCTCAACGAGCTTGGCAAAAACAGGAGAGCACTGCAGCACGTTGATGTAATTGTGAGTTCCTGGCATACCAAAGAAGGAGTGCCAAATCCAGAGGTCCTGTGTGGCTACCGCCTCAAGCACCACACTGCAACCGCCTTTGACGCCTTTGTACATCCCCTGCCAACCAAATGGGCAATTCTTCCATTTCCAATGCATGCAGTCGATGCTTCCAAGCATCCCAGGAAATCCTCTTGCTGCATTCTGGGCTAGGATCCGAGCAGTGTCTTCCGCATTGGGTGTTCTCAAGTATTGTGGCCCAAACACTGCCATCACTGCCCGACAGAACTTGTAGAAACACTCTATGCTGGTGGACTCGGCCATGCGCCCATAGTCGTCGAGTGAATCACTAGGAGCTCCATATGCAAGCATCCTCATCGCTGTCATGCACTTCTGGATGGAGGTGAATCCAAGAGCGCCAGTGCAATCCATCTTGCACTTGAAGTAGTTGTCGAACTCCCGGATGGAATTCACAATCCTGAGGAAGAGCTTTCGGCTCATCCGATAACGGCGCCGAAATGTTTTCTCGCCATGAAGTGGAGCATCGGCGAAGTAGTCAGAGTAGAGCATGCAGTAGCCTTCGAGACGATGCCGCACTACTAGGAAAAGGCCTACTAATGGCGCACCTAATTTGGCCATTAATGGCGCATTAGTGGTGCGCCATTAGTGCCACGCCATCAGTATATTTTACTAATGGCGCACCACTGGTGCGCCATTAGTATCTGGTATACTAATGGCGGACCTCAGATGCGCCATTAGTATATACAACAGTGCGCCATTAGTATGCCTCCCAGGGGGCCATGTATACCCAGGTGCTTTGGCATACTAATGGCGCACAATAACAAGATGCGCCATTAGTAACTTCGGCATACTAATGGCGCACTGTTCAATGATGCGCCATTAGTATCCTTTGGCATACTAATGGCGCACTGTGATGTGATGCACCATTACTATGAATATTAGGTTTTTTTATTTTTTAATTTTCTGTTTTTTGCACAGGTTACAAAATGTATAATTGGACAAAATATAGACAGCACACATCAACAACAGATTCATCAAATACAATAGAAGATTAGTCTCTGAATACAATTCATCATATTAGTCTCCGAATACAATTCATCATATTAGTCTCCGAATTGAAAAGACCGAACAAAGATAGAACATTATATTACAAGTCTCGAGACCGCGAGTAGCGAGTTTGTCTTCACATTACAAGTCGATATCGATCATCTAAACTACCATCACATAGAAGAGAGCTGTGGTCATCACGATGAGCATCATCACGATGAAACTCGTCTTCATCCGGTTCCTCCAACGCTCCCTCCCCTCTCCCGCTAGATAGCGGGTGTATCTAGATTCGGCCTCGGCCCTAGTGGTGTACCCTTTGTAACTGTTACCGCTGAATCGGTGAACCTGTCTCCGACACTCCTCCCAGTCGTCGTAGACTCCGGGAACCTTACCCTTGTACACGACATACGACGGCATCGCTATGCACTAGCCAAACGAA
This sequence comes from Triticum urartu, assembly GCF_003073215.2. Lineage (NCBI taxonomy): Eukaryota > Viridiplantae > Streptophyta > Magnoliopsida > Poales > Poaceae > Triticum > Triticum urartu. The sequence continues at coordinate 23,907,229 of NC_053028.1, forward strand.
ACGTTAGTACCAATTCACAGACAATACATAAGCAATATATAAGTATGCAACAGAACGATCGGAAGAGAAAAGCAAGACATTAATAGCATCGATTACATCTAAGTTGAACGACTCTCGAAACCAAAGAGACATACTACAAGTTCATTAAAGTTTAATTACAACATGAGCCAATCGATGTTTCAGAACTAGACCCAGCATCACTGCTTTCGACTCGACTCAAGGGACCGGAGCGTGGATGAAGCCGCCGTCTATCGTGGGAGTCATGAAATAACGGTCGTTGTCAGCCTGCATTTGTAGCATTGTGTCGATGTCACTGTTGGACGGTTGATTTCTGAGGTAGAACTGCCCCGAGGTACGAAGGACATCTTGATGGATGATTTCCGCAAACTCCGACTGGATGCGAAAGAATTCTTGTCTGATGTCCGCGTCCTGGATTGCCGACACGCTCGCGGCCCAATCTTTGAGTTTACTCGGTAGCAGAAGTTGATGATGGTCCCGTATGATCGCCCGCATGTGATGGATGGCGTAGTAGGCACCCTTCTGACCGCCAGGCGGCTGCTTGACGCAGTAGAACGTCGTATTGTGGGAGAACACGTGCTTGCCGTACTTACGAATAGGCCTGGTGAAGGTGCCTCCAGATTTGGCGTAGCCGGGGAGAACATCATCAAGAACCTTCTTGACATTTGTGTAGTCTATGTTCGAATGACGGTCCGGGTCGAAATACGTGGCCATGGAATATTTGGGGCTTAGGAGGATGAGCGTGCAATGTGTGTCACTGCAGAAAACACGGAATGTTAAAAGAAAAACGATCGAAATCTAAGAATTCATATGTTACGGGGCGGTTGAGGGGAGGACTTACTCGGGAAAGTAAGGCACGAGGAAGTTATCCTTATCTTGGTTTGCCAGAATGACGCCTTCGAGGTAAGAACTCGCGACTTGCCGGTCCCCAGCGCTGCCCAAGATCTTGGCACGCATGTAGAAGGGGTCGACTATCACGATGTCCGGGGTCTTGTGCGAATGATCCGCATCTCCATACTCAGCGAAAATAGCCGAACGAAGGTGTAGTGCAGGGGATGAAGGTTCAACATAGCGTGGATGTCATCAAACCGCAGGACGATCGTACCCCCGATGGAGTTATCCACAAAGCCCTTGCCCTCCGGCACCTTGGCCGCGAAAACCGGATATGCCACATCCTTCTCTCTGAGACGCCGCTTCTCCAAAGAAAGAACACTGTCATGCAGACTCCGCATAGCACCGGTTGCAGCATCGAGCATATTTCTCGGTAGCATCGGCCTACCTGCCACATGCAGCCTCCTCATTAAATCCTCAGGTGAAGGTGGCCCGTCCTGAGCACGGATCGTACTCGGTGCCGGCTGGCCCGCACCCTTGTTAGTCTTTCTTTTGCGTGCCTTCTTCTTCTCCTGTAATGGGACCGAGTTCTGCTCACAGACCGCCTTCTTGAGTGTGTTGGGGCTGATAATATTTCGCACCTCGCCTATCTGAGGCTCGGTGAAGTCGGCAGCTGGAGGCGTCTCCTGAGAGCTGAACTGCAGACGACGCCTGTTGCAACTTGGCTTCTCCGCGGTACCAGCTAGATCGCGCACGTCTTTTGTTGGGTTGGGTTCTTCAGAAGGAGGCCCCATGAAGTCGCCACCGTACCCATGATCGGCAAAGCACTGATCGACGTTGCCAAATGTATCATCGTCGTCGTCGTTCTGATCCTGTGCCATATGCATGTTTGGATCCAGTGGCATAGGGATGTCCGGCACCGTTGCGGCGGTCTTGCCATGGGGCCGACTTGGCGCCGGCACGACTGGCGGTGTTGTCTTTGGGGTGGTGTCCCCCGCCCCCAAACGAATCTGGCTCTTCGGCCAAAGCAGGGGCCAGCTCAGGCAGGCGCTGAGGGTCATCACGTCATCATCGTCGGCCCCGACGGGTCGAATCGGAGGTAACAACTCGTCGCAGCCTGGCAGCACCCGAACCAGTTGAACCCTAAACAAGTTGGGTGGCATCTGGGTACCGTGGAACAAGGGGTTGCCCGGTTGAACGATTTTGCCCTTGGCGACATCGACCAACTCGTTGTTCATGAAGTGCAGGAGAGTGCACGGAACGTCGGCGGCGCCCTGCGAAAACATGTAGGGCGTCAGGGATGCCCAGTCAAAGGCAAGGAGATGAAGTCCTCGGCCGAGAGAGGCTTAATTATTTACCGTGATGATGGCGTCGAGCTCGGCTAATGTCGAGGCACCACCAATGGCGGGCGTGCAGTTGACGGAGGGGCCGCTTGCTGCAGAGGTGGCGGCCGGCGTACACCCGGGTGCATTAAGCTCCCGTGCCGGCGTCGGAGACACCAATGCCGCCTCCGCCGGAGACACCAATGGCCCCGCCATCGCGTTCTGCGAGTTGCTGGCCGTGAAGCTAGGAATCGGGGGCGGCCCCTGTTGGCCGCTCGCAATCCACGCACTCAACCCCTCGATCAAGGTAGGCACAATGGCGGTGATCGTCGCTTCGAGTTGTTGTTGCACTTGCTCTTGGACAATCTCCGGAATCCGCGCCACCTGTGCCTTGAGTTCTTGAACCTCGCGCGCCTGGCTTTCCGAGCTGGTCTTTTTCTCCTTTCGCCCACCAGTGTTATAGTATGACGATCATTTTGTCGACAAACCTTTGCCGGCCACACGACCAGCTGACGTCGGCTTACTGAGCTTATCCTTGTTCTTCATTACATTCAACGCCCTATTTAGAGTGGTGTCCCAAGGGTTGCTCTTAGTCGACCCCGCGCTATTGCTTTCAGTCGCCTGCGGAAGGAATGTGAACCATTTAGAAATTTGGCTTCATTAATTAGAATGCAACCATATGGAGCTAATTACGCGGGGGTGTATTCCTTACCAGAACAAGCTCAAGCGCCCTGGTCTTCGGATCCGTGGTAAGCTCCTTTGTTTTCGGGTCCTTCTTGTACTGGGCCCTGACAAAGTTCCTGGTCTGCTTGTCACCGTATTTATCGAAGAGGGGCGGTAGGCCTTGCTCGGCATGGTCCGCCTCCTCCTTGTCCCATATAGGCTCCGCCACTCTGTAACCGCCGGGACCGAGTGTGTGTTCCCCTAAGTTCAGCTCCCGCATTTCTTTTCCCCACTGACTTGATTCGGAGTTTGCGGTGCTCGAGCAATTGATCTTGAAGTCGTTGTAGTCATCTTCGGTGATCAAAGGATTTTTCTCCTTGATCTTCTCATAACTCTCACCTTTCTCGATCATTCTCTTCACATTGCTTTTCCAAGTAGACAGGGCCTTGCTCATCTTCGTGAGGGAAGCATTGTTCACTTTATTCCCTTTGAGGCTTGTGTTTTCAAATTCAGCGGGGAACTTGTATCGTTCGTGCAGCTTCGTGAAGAGGAGGTTGTGCAAATTCCCTCGGTCATGATGCCTCAGGTTCTCGATGTTGATCGAGACGGTGCTCCGGAGAATGCACCCGAGCTGAAGTGAGTACCCCTTGACTATTCATTCGGGCACCGTTGGATTCCCGTCGGAGTCCACTTCAGTAACTTCCTCCTTGAGGGTGCGGAGCACGGTCGGGCGCCGGTCCTTCCGTTGCCTCTTCGGTTGGCTGCCATCTGTGCGTGCGCCGCCATCATCAGTGGTGGCATCCTCGGCGGCACCATCAGTGGTGGCATCAGTGGGGTCATCCTCGGAGGCACCATCAGTGGTCTCAGGATCGGTGGGGAAGGCGGCGTCCTCATACAAGTGAGGTTGTTCCTCCATCTCCTGGGACAGCTCCCAGAATGCCTTGCCGCCCGAACCCCCGGCCTCATCGTTGTTGGCCATGTTTCTCTCTAAATAGGAACAAAGTTTGATCAAAAAGTTGGTTATTGTCAAGGAACAAGATCATGGTCTCATCATTTAGGGTTTGTCGACACCGAGGCATCCTTAAAGCTAAGCTTTTATCATTGAGGGTTTTTCGACGCCGAGGCACCCTAAAAGCCTAAGCTTTCATCATTTTGGTTTTTATCGACACCGAGGCACCCTAAAAGCCAAGGTTGTATAATTAATGGTTTGTCGACACCCATGCATTAGTCACAAGTACCCCATATGTCCTATTTTTAGCAAAGTCATGCTAAAATTCACGGAAAATTTCAGCATGACCTTTGCTGAAAATAGGACATATGGAGTACCCGAATTTGCCGGAACGGAAGTTAATCGACATTCCAGCAAACTCAAGGGCCTCTCGGGTGGACAAGGCAAAAAAGGCCTCCATCACAACATGGAAAATACATTGGCATGTGAAGAGGTGAAACAATATATGCATCTCCAAGCAGTAGCATTCAACATTTTGGACAAACCACTACAAACAATACTGGATCAGATACAAGAAGAATGTGAGAAAATGCAGACAAATACTAACAGATTGAGGTGTTTAACTTGTGGTGCTCTCTGTGCTATTAACATTTCAAGTCAAAACCTTTTCTGGTTAGTAAGTGTTTCTTAGTCTGTCAACAAACCATCTCTGAAAACAATTGCTACCAATGAATCTACACTTCTATAAGAAAATAAATCAGAAACTTAGTCTGTCATCATTAGGCAGCCACCATTAGTTATTCCGTTATGTTAAAGCAGAAATAGAAAAATAGACTGAAAACACTAAAATCAGAAACTTAGTGCATGATACAGATGCAAAGTAGGTTCAAAGACAAATGAAGACCATATGGTAAGTACAACAAGCGAAATAGGATCACCAACTAATAGCTAAATGAAAGGCATATATATGACAGGCATATTTTCCGGCTACAAAGTGTTGTGGCAAATATGCCAGGCACCACAATGTGATCACACAAACAAAATAGCCTCAAACCGGTTATTCTCGCATGATAATATGAAAATGCATATGGCACTGCCAAATTATACAATCCATATTTCGATATAATGTCATTATTCCATACAGCAGGCAGCACTGTCACCACAAATCAATTATTCTAGCATAATATAAATACGCAGAACAGAAGCAACAATTTACATTTCTGCATACGGCGTTGCCAATTTTTTTCTATCCATGTTTCAATTTGATGCCATCACTCCATTCAGCAAGCAGCATTGTAACAAAAAGAAATTCTAGGCGCAAATTTCTTCAGAATGAAATTAAGTTAGTGAAACTGTCACACATTTCTTCACAATGAAAATGAAGCAGCAGGTGAACAAGTACAGGATTCGTAGACTTGAGTGGCTTGGTATTTGGGTACCTGGCCGATGATGACGGCTTTGACGTTGTGGAAGGGGGTGGTGTGGAGCGCGTGGAAGACGAGGTGGGGCGGCGGGTAGACGGGCACCTTGGCGTGCAGGCGCTCGTGGGCGACGAAGCGGCAGAGGTCGAGCGCATAGGGCTTGCGCAGCTCCCCGGACAGCGCCTCCAGCCACGTCTCCTCCACGAGAAGCTCCTCCAGCTTCGCGGCGCCGCCGGCCGCTAGATGCGTAACCCCCAGCAGTTTAGTTAGAACCCTAGCCAGGGTCCGGGGAGCGGGGGGGCGTGGAGAAAGAGGGTACCTTTGGACTCGGCGAGGCGGAGGTTGCGCCGCGCGCGGGCGATGCGTCGAGGCGGCGTCGGGGCGGCGTCGAGGCGGCGGGGCAGCAGCGTCGGGAGAGGAGAGGGGAAGGGGATCGAGGGCGAGGGCGAGGGAGAGAGAGGGGATAGGTTTGGGCCGGGGAGGAAATATGGATGGGGGCAGCACAATACTAATGGCGCACCACCCCTCGGTGCGCCATAAGTACATCCATACTAATGGCGCACCTCACCCTGGTGCGCCATTAGTATTTTTTTTTATTTCTGCTCGAGCCAACAGGTTATCTTCCACCTGACCTAATCCACATCAAGTTCCCTCTACTAGCTCGACTGGTCAGCAGCCAATTCTCACACCAGGAGGTCCTGGGTTTGATTCCCAGGCTCCACAATTTTTTTATGCATTTAAAATGCTGTTTGATACTTATTTGTGTTTAAATATGTTCAAACTTGTTTAAATCATAACAGTAATATTTTTTTATAAGACAGTAATAATTTTTTAAAAAATATCATCAAACAGTAATGCCAGTGGAGCGGGGGAGGGCGCGGGGGGTGCGGGGGGTCGGCGGCGGCGGTTGAGTAGGGGAGGGGTGCGGGGTGTCGGCGGCGGCGGCCGGTGGACCGGGGGGTGCTTGGCGGCGAGGGGGACCGGATCTGGCGAGGTGGGATAGCGATCGAGATGGAGGGGGATCGAGATCAAGTGTCCATGAAATTTAAAAATATTCATGATAGTTCAAAAAGTGCCAATGAAATACAATCGAGAAATGAAGGCTACGATTTAAATACAATTGATCTTAGCTAGCTATCTGTTCACAATCTTCTTGCCCTTCTTTTTCGCAAATGGAGTTCTTCTGTGGAAGGGACGTCCTTTAGGTAGGGTGGTCCTGCTTCTTCTTGTGGTGTATGATGCTACTACATCATCGTCGTCATGTTCGATCCTCGGGTCGCCGTACTTGTCAAAGTCTTGCTCATTGGCTACTCCATCCATTCCGATGGTCTTCCTTTTGCCTCTCCTCACGACAAAACGACTGGGCTTTGACGGGTCGGTAATGAAGAAGCATTGGTCCACTTGGGAAGCCAGTACCCATGGCTCATTTTTCGCGGTGACGTTTGCGCCCGCGGTCTTGAATTTGGCTTCGGGTATAACCATGGTGGTGAAATACCGGTCTTCTTTTAGGACGCTCTTGGCCCATCTGACACGGAACATCGGGACCTTCTCTCCAGTGTAGCTCAGCTCCCAGATCTCCTCAATCCTTCCGTAGTATCTGTCCTTGTCGTTACCGGTGTAGGATTCCATCGTTACCCCGGAGTTCTGATAACCATCGCTCTTCATGTCCTTGGCCTCGGTGTAGAATGTGTAGCCGTTGATACCGTATGCCTCATAGGTCATCAGGTTGTGCTCGGCGCCCTGTGACAAGGCGAATATGAGTTGTTCTTCCGCGGAAGAATCCTCATGTAAAGGGTACGACAGAAGCTTCTGCTTGAACCAACGCGTGAAACATGAGTTGTGCTCTTTGAGTATATCTCCGTCCGTCCTCTGTTGGCCTCGGTCATTGTACGTCTTCTTAATAAAGGTTTTGTGCTCTACCACCCAAGGATCGACCACGTCATTGATGGGGAACGTAGTAATTTCAAAAAATTTCCTACGCACACGCAAGATCATGATGATGCACAGCAACGAGAGGGGAGAGTGTTGTCTACGTACCCACGCAGACCGACTGCGGAAGCATTGACACAACGTAGAGGAAGTAGTCGTACGTCTTCCCGGTCCGACCGATCCAAGCACCGTTACTCCGGCACCTCCGAGTTCTTAGCACACGTACAGCTCGATGACAATCCCCGGGCTCCGATCCAGCAAAGCGTCGGGGATGAGTTCCGTCAGCACAACGGCGTGGTGACGATGATGATGTTCTACCGACGCAGGGCTTCGCTTAAGCACTACAACGATATGATCGAGGTGGAATATGGTGGCAGGGGGAACCGCACACGGCTAAGGAACGATCACGTGGATCAACTTGTGTGTCCTAGGGTGCCCCCCTGCCTCCGTATATAAAGGAGCCAAGGGGGAGGGGGCGGCCGGCCAAGGAGGGCGCGCCAAGGGAGTCCTACTCCCTCTGGGAGTAGGATTCCCCCCCCCCAATCCTAGTTGGAATAGGATTCCTCGAGGGGGGAAAGAGAGAGAGGCGGCCGGCCACCTCTCCTTGTCCTAATAGGACTAGGGGAGGGGGGAGGCGCGCTGCCCACCTTGGGCTGCCCCTTTCTCCTTTCCACTAAAGCCCAGTAAGGCCCATATAGCTCCCGGGGGGTTCCGGTAACCTCCCGGTACTCCGGTAAAATCCTGATTTCACCTAGAACACTTCTGATATCCAAACATAGGCTTCCAATATATCAATCTTTATGTCTCGACCATTTTGAGACTCCTCGTCATGTCCATGATCACATCCGGGACTCCGAACAATCTTCGGTACATCAAAATGCATAAACTCATAATAACTGTCATCGTAACGTTAAGTGTGCGGACCCTACGGTTCGAGAACAATGTAGACATGACCGAGACACGTCTCCGGTCAATAACCAATAGCGGGACCTGGATGCCCATATTGGCTCCTACATATTCTACGAAGATCTTTATCGGTCAGACCGCATAACAACATACGTTGTTCCCTTTGTCATCGGTATGTTACTTGCCCGAGATTCGATCGTCGGTATCCAATACCTAGTTCAATCTCGTTACCGGCAAGTCTCTTTACTCGTTCCGTAATACATCATCCCGCAACTAACTCATTGGTTGCAATGCTTGCAAGGCTTATGTGATGTGCATTACCGAGAGGGAGAGATACCTCTCCGACAATCGGAGTGACAAATCCTAATCTCGAAATACGCCAACCCAACATCTACCTTTGGAGACACCTGTAGAGCTCCTTTATAATCACCCAGTTACGTTGTGACGTTTGGTAGCACACAAAGCGTTCCTCCGGCAAACGGGAGTTGCATAATCTCATAGTCATAGGAACATATGTATAAGTCATGAAGAAAGCAATAGCAACATACTAAACGATCGGGTGCTAAGCTAATGGAATGGGTCATGTCAATCAGATCATTCAACTAATGATGTGACCTCGTTAATCAAATAACAACACTTTGTTCATGGTTAGGAAACATAACCATCTTTGATTAACGAGCTAGTCAAGTAGAGGCATACTAGTGACACTAAGTTTGTCTATGTATTCACACATGTATTATGTTTCCGGTTAATACTTCTAGCATGAATAATAAACATTTATCATGATATAAGGAAATAAATAAGAACTTTATTATTGCCTCTAGGGCATATTTCCTTCAGTCTCCCACTTGCACTAGAGTCAATAATCTAGTTCACATCGCTATGTGATTAACACCAATAGTTCACATCTTTATGTGATTGGTTCACATCTCCATGTGACTAACACCCAAAGGGTTTACTAGATTCAATAATCCAATTCACATCGCTATGTGATTAACACCCAAAGAGTGATCATGTTTTGCTTGTGAGAGAAATTTAGTCAACGGGCCTGCCAAATTCAGATCCTTATGAATTTTTCAAAATTCTATGTCTACAATGCTCTGCACGGAGCTACTCTAGCTAATTGCTCCCACTTTCAATATGTATCCAGATTTAGACTTAGAATCATCTGGATCAGTGTCAAAAACTTGCATCGACGTAACCCTTTACGACGAACCTTTTTGTCATGTCCATAATCGAGAAATATATCCTTATTTCACTAAGGATAATTCTGACCGCTGTCCAGTGATCTACTCCTAGATCACTATTGTACTCCCTTGCCAAATCAGTGCAGGGTATACAATAGATCTGGTACACAGCATGACATACTTTATAGAACCTATGGCCAAGGCATAGGGAATGACTTTCATTCTCTTTCTATCTTCTGCCGTGGTCGGGCTTTGAGTCTTACTCAACTTCACACCTTGTAATACAGGCAAGAACTCTTTCTTTGACTGCTCCATTTTAAACTACATCAAAATCTTGTCAAGGTATGTACTCATTGAAAAAACTTATCAAGCGTCTTGATCTATCTCTATAGATCTTGAAGCTCAATATGTAAGCAGCTTCACTGAAGTCTTTCTTTGAAAAAACTCCTTTATGCTTTACAGAATAATTCTACATTATTTCCGATCAACAATATGTCATTCACATATACTTATCAGAAATGTTGTAGTGCTCCCACTCATTTTCTTGTAAATACAGGCTTCACCGCAAGTCTGTATAAAACTATGTGCTTTGATCAACTCATCAAAGCGTATATTCCAACTCCGAGATGCTTGTACCAGTCCATAGATGGATCGCTGGAGCTTGCATATTTTGTTAACACCTTTAGGACCGACAAGACCTTCTAGTTGCATCGTATACAACTCTTCTTTAATAAATCCATTAAGGAATGCAGTTTTGTTTATCCATTTGCCAGATTTCATAAAATGCGGCAATTGCTAACATGATTCGGACAGACTTAAGCATAGATATGAGTGAGAAACTCTCATCGTAGTCAACACCTTGAACTTGTCAAAAACCTTTTGCAACAATTCTAGCTTTGTAGATAGTAACACTACTATCAGCATCCGTCTTCCTCTTAAAGATCCATTTATTTTCTATGGCTTGCCGATCATCGGGCAAATCCATCAAAGTCCATACTTTGTTCTCATATATGGATCATATCTCAGATTTCATGGCCTCAAACCATTTCGCGGAATCTGGGCTCATCATCGCTTCCTCATAGTTCGCAAGTTCGTCATGGTCTAGTAACATGACTTCCAAAACAGAATTACCGTACCACTCTGGTGCGGATCTCACTCTGGTTTACCTACGAGATTCGGTAGTAACTTGATCTGAAGTTACATGATCATCATCATTAGCTTCCTCACTAATTGGTGTAGTAGTCACAAGAACAGATTTTGTGATGAACTACTTTCCAACAAGGGAGAAGGTACAATTACCTTATCAAGTTTTCTACTTTCCTCCCACTCACTTCTTTCGAGAGAAACTCCTTCTCTAGAAAGTTTCCGAATTTTAGCAACAAAAAGTCTTGCCTTCGGATCTGTGATAGAAGGTGTATCCAATAGTTTCCTTTGGATATCCTATGAAGACGCACTTCTCCGATTTAGGTTTGAGCTTATCAAGTTGAAACTTTTTCACATAAGCATTGCAACCTCAAATTTTAAGAAACAACAGCTTAGGTTTCTAGCTAAACCATAGTTCATACGGTGTCATCTCAAACGGATTTAGATAGTGCCCTATTTAATGTGAATGTAGCTGTCTCTAATGCATAACCCCAAAACAATAGCGGCAAATCTGTAAGAGACATCATAGATCACACCATATCAAATAAAGTATGATGACGACGTTCGGACACACCATTACACTGTGGTGTTCCAGGTGGCGTGTGTAGTGAAACTATTTCACATTGTTTTAACTGAAGACCAAACTCGTAACTCAAATACTCTTCTCCACGATCAGATCGCAGAAACTTTATTTTCTTGTTACGATGATTTTCCACTTCACTCTGAAATTCTTTGAACTTTTCAAATGTTTCAGACTTATGTTTCATCAAGTAGATATACTCATATCTGCTCAAATTATCTGTGAAGAACAGAAAATAATGATACCTGTCGCGAGCCTCAATATTCATCGGACCACATACATCAGTATGTATGATTTCCAACAAATCTGTTGCTCGCTCCATTGTTCTGAAGAACGGAGTCTTAGTCATCTTGCCCATGAGGCATGGTTCGCAAGCATCAACTGATTCATAATCAAGTGATTCCAAAAGCCCATCAGCATGGAGTTTCTTCATGCGCTTTACACCAATATGACCTAAACGGCAGTGCCACAAATAAGTTGCACTATCATTATTAACTTTGTATCTTTTGGTTTCAATATTATGAATATGTGTATCACTACGATCGAGATCCAATGAACCATTTTCATTGGGTGTGTAACAATATAAGGTTTTATTCATGTAAACAGAACAACAATTTATTCTTTTACTTAAATGAATAACCGTATTACAATAAACATGATCAAATCATATTCATGCTCAACGCAAACACCAAATAACACTTATTTAGGTTCAACACTAATCCCGAAAGTATAGGGAGTGTGCGATGATGATCATATCAATCTTGAAACCACTTCCAACACACATCGTCACTTCACCCTTAACTAGTCTCTGTTCACTCTGCAACTCCCGTTTCGATTTACTAATCTTAGCAACTGAACTAGTATCAAATACTGAGGGGTTGCTATAAACACTAGTAAAGTACACATCAATAACATGTATATCAAATATACTTATGTTCACTTTTCCATCCTTCTTATCCGCCAATCACTTGGGGTAGTTCCGCTTCCAGTGACTAGTCCTTTTGCAGTAGAAGCACTTAGTCTTAGGCTTAGGACCAGACTTGGGTTTCTTCACTTGAGCAGCAACTTGCTTGCTGTTCTTCTTGAAGTTCCCCTTCTTCCCTTTACCCTTTTTCTTGAAACTAGTGGTCTTGTTAACCATCAACACTTGATGTTTTTCTTGATTTCTACCTTCGTCGATTTCAGCATCACGAAGAGCTTGGGAATTGTTTCCGTTATCCCTTGCATATTATAGTTCATCACGAAGTTCTACTAACTTGGTGATGGTGACTAGAGAATTCTGTCAATCACTATTTTATCTGGAAGATTAACTCCCACTTGATTCAAGTGATTGTAGTACCCAGACAATCTGAGCACATGCTCACTAGTTGAGCGATTCTCCTCCATCTTTTAGCTATAGAACTGGTTGGAGACTTCATATCTCTCAACTCGGGTATTTGCTTGAAATATTAACTTCTACTCCTGGAACATCTCATATGGTCCATGACGTTCAAAACGTCTTTGAAGTCCCGATTCTAAGCCGTTAAGCATGGTGCACTAAACTATCAAGTAGTCATCATATTGAGCTAGCCAAACGTTCATAACGTCTGCATCTGCTCCTGCAATAGGTCTGTCACCTAGCGGTGCATCAAGGACATAATTTTTCTATGCAGCAATGAGGATAAACCTCATATCACGGATCCAATCCGCATCATTGCTACTAACATCTTTCAACATAGTTTTTCTCTAGGAACATATCAAAACAAACATAGGGAAGCAACAACGCGAGCTATTGATCTACAACATAGATATGCTAATACTACCAGGACTAAGTTCATGATAAATTTAAGTTCAATTAATCATATTACTTAAGAACTCCCACTTAGATAGATATCCCTCTAATCCTCTAAGTGATTACATGATCCAAATTAACTAAACCATGTCCGATCATCACGTGAGATGGAGTAGTTTCATTGGTGAACATCACTATGTTGATCATATCTACTATATGATTCATGCTCGATCTTTCGATCTCAGTGTTCCGGGGCCATATCTACATATGCTAGGCTCGTCAAGTTTAACCTGATTATTCTGCATGTGCAAAAACTGGCTTGCACCCGTTGTAGATGGACGTAGAGCTTATCACACCCGATCATCACGTGGTGTCTGGGCACGACTAACTTTGGCAACGGTGCATACTCAGGGAGAACACTTCTTGATAGTTTAGTGAGAGATCATCTTATAATGCTACCGTCAATCAAAGCAAGATAAGATGCATAAAAAGATAAACATCACATGCAATCAATATAAGTGATATGATATGGCCATCATCATCTTGTGCTTGTGATCTCCATCTCCGAAGCACCGTCATGATCACCATCGTCACCGGCGCGACACCTTGATCTCCATCGTAGCATCCTTGTCGTCTCGCCAATCTTATGCTTCCACGACTATCGCTACCGCTTAGTGATAAAGTAAAGCATTACATCGCGATTGCATTGCATACAATAAAGCGACAACCATATGGCTCCTGCCAGTTGCCGATAACTCGGTTACAAAACATCATCATCTCATACAATAAAATTCATCATCATGCCTTGACCATATCACATCACAACATGCCCTGCAAAAACAAGTTAGACGTCCTCTACTTTGTTGTTGCAAGTTTTATGTGGCTGCTACGGGCTTAAGCAAGAACCAATCTCACCTACGCATCAAAACCACAACGATAGTTTGTCAATTTGACTCCGTTTTAACCTTCGCAAGGACCGGGCGTAGCCATACTTGGTTCAACTAAAGTTGGAGAGACAGTCGCCCGCAAGCCACCTATGTGCAAAGCACGTCGGGGGAACCGGTCTCGCGTAAGCGTACGCGTAATGTTGGTCCGGGTCGTCTCATCCAACAATACCGCTGAACCAAAGTATGACATGCTGGTAGGCAGTATGACTTATATCGCCCACAACTCACTTGTGTTCTACTCGTGCATATAACATCAACATATAAAACCTGGCTCGGATGCCACTGATGGGGAATGTAGTAATTCCAAAAAAATTCCTACGCACACGCAAGATCATGATGATGCACAGCAACGAGAGGGGAGAGTGTTGTCTACGTACCCACGCAGACCGACTGCGGAAGCGTTGACACAACGTAGAGGAAGTAGTCGTACGTCTTCCCGATCCGACCGATCCAAGCACCGTTACTCCGGCACCTCCGAGTTCTTAGCACACGTACAGCTCGATGACAATCCCCGGGCTCCGATCCAGCAAAGCGTCGGGGATGAGTTCCGTCAGCACAACGGCGTGGTGACGATGATGATGTTCTACCGACGCAGGGCTTCGCTTAAGCACTACAACGATATGATCGAGGTGGAATATGGTGGCAGGGGGCACCGCACACGGCTAAGGAACGATCACGTGGATCAACTTGTGTGTCCTAGGGTGCCCCCTGCCTCCGTATATAAAGGAGCCAAGGGGGAGGGGGTGGCCGGCCAAGGAGGGCGCGCCAAGGGAGTCCTACTCCCTTTGGGAGTAGGATTCCCCCCCCCCCCAATCCTAGTTGGAATAGGATTCCTCGAGGGGGGAAAGAGAGAGAGGGGGCCGGCCACCTCTCCTTGTCCTAATAGGACTAGGGGAGGGGGGAGGCGCGCTGCCCACCTTGGGCTGCCCCTTTCTCCTTTCCACTAAAGCCCACTAAGGCCCATATAGCTCCCGGGGGGTTCCGGTAACCTCCCAGTACTCCGGTAAAATCCCGATTTCACCCGGAACACTTCCGATATCCAAACATAGGCTTCCAATATATCAATTTTTATGTCTCGACCATTTCGAGACTCCTCGTCATGTCCATGATCACATCCGGGACTCCGAACAATCTTCGGTACATCAAAATGCATAAACTCATAATAACTGTCATCGTAACGTTAAGCGTGCGGACCCTACGGTTCGAGAACAATGTAGACATGACCGAGACACGTCTCCGGTCAATAACCAATAGCGGGACCTGGATGCCCATATTGGCTCCTACATATTCTACGAAGATCTTTATCGGTCAGACCGCATAACAACATACGTTGTTCCCTTTGTCATCGGTATGTTACTTGCCCGAGATTCGATCGTCGGTATCCAATACCTAGTTCAATCTCGTTACCGGCAAGTCTCTTTACTCATTCCGTAATACATCATCTCGCAACTAACTCATTGGTTGCAATGCTTGCAAGGCTTATGTGATGTGCATTACCGAGAGGGCCCAAGATACCTCTCCGACAATCGGAGTGACAAATCTTAATCTCGAAATACGCCAACCCAACATGTACCTTTGGAGACACCTGTAGAGCACCTTTATAATCACCCATTTACGTTGTGATGTTTGGTAGCACACAAAGTGTTCCTCCGGCAAACGGGAGTTGCATAATCTCAATAGTCATAGGAACATGTATAAGTCATGAAGAAAGCAATAGCAACATACTAAACGATCGGGTGCTAAGCTAATGGAATGGGTCATGCCAATCAGATCATTCAACTAATGATGTGACCTCGTTAATCAAATAACAACACTTTGTTCATGGTTAGGAAACATAACCATCTTTGATTAACGAGCTAGTCAAGTAGAGGCATACTAGTGACACTAAGTTTGTCTATGTATTCACACATGTATTATGTTTCCGGTTAATATAATTCTAGCATGAATAATAAACATTTATCATGATATAAGGAAATAAATAATAACTTTATTATTGCCTCTAGGGCATATTTCCTTCAGTCTATGTGTTGTAGCGCGACTAGGTTTGCTCTTTCAAAGTCGGCGAGTCGACCCTCGAAGTCGACATGCATTTCGCGGCGACCCTCACGGTGACCCCATCCAGCGAGCCTGCCGAGGTGCCTGTTGACGGGCAGACCAACGGGGTTCTCGATGCCTAGATAATTCGTGCAGTAGGAGATGCACTCTTCGGTCAGAAAGCCCCTGGCTATGCTTCCCTCTGGACGTGACATGTTGCGAACATATCCTTTGATGACACCATTCATCCTTTCGAACGGCATCATGCTGTGCAGGAACGTCGGCCCGAGTTGGATGATATCCTCCACTATATGGACCAGCAGATGCACCATAACGTCGAAGAATGCGGGCGGGAAGTACATCTCAAGCTCGCATAGTATCACCACGATCTCTTCCTGTAGCCTTCTGAGTTGCCTCACGCCAATCGACTTCCGAGAGATGACGTCGAAAAAGTTGCATAGGCCAAATAGCGTTTCACGGACGTGCGCGTCCATGATCCCACGGATTGCAACTGGAAGTATCTACGTCATCAGCACGTGACAGTCGTGAGACTTCATCCCGCTGAACTTCTGCTTCGCTGGGTCTAGGTATCTGCTTATCTTCCCCGCGTAACCGTAAGGAAGTTTTACTCCTAGGAGGCAGGTGAAAAACTGCCCGATCTCCTCCTGACTTAGAGTGAAGCACGCGGGAGGGTAGTCATTTCCGGTCTTCTTGGCCTTTTTGCCTTTGCGACGACTTTCTGTGTCCTGCTTCGCCTCATCATCATCATCATCATCATCATCATCATCATCATCATATATAGCGTGAAGCTCCTGCCTGATGCCCATTGATTTCAAGTCTGCCCTTGCTTTCGGCCCATCGTTGGTCCTCTCTGGCATGTTGAGCAGGGTACCAAGCAGACTCTCGCACACGTTCTTCGTGATATGCATGACATCAAGGCTGTGAGGCACACGGTGGATCTTCCAGTACGGCAAGTCCCAGAAAATAGACCTCGTTTTCCATACCTTCAGCAGCGGCTCTGGCGCCTTTTGCTTCTTTCCCGGCTCTGGCGCCTTTTGCTTCTTTCCCGGCAGTGGGCAGTCTTTCCAATTTTTCAACAGTTTGTCTATTTCCTCGCCGCTCCTCGTACACGGGCGTTTTCGGGGTTCGGTTTCACCATCGAACAGATCCTTGCGTTTCCTCCACGGGTCATCGTCGCGAAGCCACCTTCGATGTCCCATGAACACGGTTTTCGAAGACCCAGGATCTCTATCTAGCTGGCGATACGTTTTGTCATCCATGCACCTTACGCATCCAGAAAATCCGTGGACTACCTGCCCCGCGAGATATCCGTAACCGAGATAGTCGTGCACCGTCGTGAGCAGTGCGGCTCTCATAGGGAAATATTCTTTCTCTGCGGCGTCCCACGTATTGGCTGGCGTTTTCCACAGTGTGTCTAGCTCCTCCTTCAGCAGCCCCAGATACAGATTGATGTCGTTCCCTGATTGTTTCGGCCCTTCAATTAGCATACTCATGTGAATGTACTTCCTCTTCATGCACAACCAGGGGGGAAGGTTGTACATCCACACAAACACAGGCCAGGTGCTATGTGTGCTTCTCTGGCTGCCAAACGGATTGACTCCATCGGTGCTCGCGCCCAGCACGATGTTCCTTGGATCCTTCCCAAATTCTGGGTATTCGAAGTTCAACGCTTGCCACTGGCTCGCATCCTTAGGGTGACTCAGCATCTTGTCTTTTTTATCTATCTCCGGGTCATTTGCGTCATCTTCTCGCTTCTTCTCTTCCCTATCCGCGTGCCAACGCAGGAGCTTTGCTACCTTAGGGTCCGCGAAATACCGCTGCAGACGAGGAGTGATCGGAAAGTACCACACCACTTTTCGAGGAGCTTTCTTCCTCTTCTTGTATCGAGTGACGCCGCACACCGGACATATGGTAGACTCCGCGTGCTCGTCCCGATAAATGATGCAATTGTTCATGCACACATGGTATTTCACGTGCGGTAAATCCAGAGGACACATGATTTTCTTCGCCTCCTCCAAACTGGTCGAGCACTTGTTCCCCTTGGAAAGACGTTCGTGCTAGAATGACATGTTCTCGTCGAAGCATGCGTCGGTCATTTTGTGTTTTACCTTCATCTCCAGAGCCATGAGCGTTACTTTCAGGCGGGTATCCTCGGGCCTGCATCCTTCATACAATGGAGTAACCGCGTCTAACTCAAGTTGATCCATCTTGGCTTTCTCTCGGGCGGCAGCTCTTGCGTTATCCGTCTGCTTGAGAAGCAGCTCTTGAATATGAGGGTCCTGCACCCAGCCCATCGATGGTCCAGTGTCGTCTGCTCCGCCGGCATCATCATCTTCATGATCATGCCCGTCGTCTGCTCCGGCATCTTCCTCATCATCATGTCCTGCATCTTCTACATGATGACTGTGTACAGCATCACCGTCATGATCATCTCCTGGGGATTCTTCGTCTTCTCGCCCGCCCGAGCCGCGGTGGTTGTCTTGCTGCCCTTCCTCATTTCTTGCCCGGCCCCCATGGACGACTTCGTAGTCATCTTCATCACCTTGCCACCGATAGCCATCCATGAAACCACGCAAGAGCACGTGGTCCCGCACCTGCCCGGAATCCGGGTCCGCAATAAGGCTCTTCAGCTTGCATCTTCGACACGGACATCTTATCTCCGTCTCGTTCTTTTGAAGCATCTCGGCCTTCGCAGACCTCAAAAACCTATTCACGATGCCTTCGGTCATCGTGCGGGCCATGGTCGCCTGCAGGGTAGAGCAAAATGATATTTTAGAACCAAGAAAAATTTGGCATGACTTTCCCTAAAAATAGGACAAAAAAGAATGCTTAATGCCAAAATTCTCGCCGAAACGGAAATGAATCAACATTCCGGCAAAATATTGGCAACTATCGCATTTCAAATACCGGTACACCTCCAAACACAAACACATATGCAACACCACAAATATATGCAACACCACGAACATACATAGATCTATCTAGGCCATAAAAAGTGCATGTGCACATTGTTGTAGGGAGAACAACATAAATATAGCTTCCCCCCTTACTTACCTATCAAAACAAGGTAATTTAACCACTTAAACTGAATGAATCTATGGTGGAAATGAGGTGAAAAAGAGGAGGCACCCGAGACAAGGAGGAGGAGAGAATGAAGTGGGGAGAAAGTGAGTGTGGGTAGGAGAGGCTGTCCAAAATATCTTGTTGCTGCCCACTTACTAATGGCGCACCTTCTGGTGGTGCGCCATTAGTAGTTTTGCAAAAAAAAACATACTAATGGCGCACTGTTCCACAACTAGTAATGACGCACTGTGGAACAGTGCACCATTAGTAGTTTTGCAAAAAAAGGAATAAAAAATATAATAAAAAAACAACATTAGTGGCGCACTTTCCGACAGGTGCGCTATTACTAGTTACAACTAGTAATGGCGCACTGTGTCTGGATGCGCCATTAGTATGTTTGGACAGGCGTACTAGTTCAAAAAAAATTGATACTAATGGCGCACCCTGGGCCAGGTGCGCCATTAGTAGTTTCAACTCTAATGGCGTATCAGAAGTTGGTGCGCCACCGCTTGTCTGATGCGCCATTAGTGTCAATCCCATCTATAGCCCTTTTTCTAGTAGCGCCGGTTCTTTGCTTTCACCCGCCCCGGCGCCGAGCCACCTCGCCGCGGCTTTTCATTGCTCGCCAGCAGCTGGGCGAGGGCGGCGAGCACCATGAGATGCTCTTCTTCCTGGACGTCGGCCGTGGCTTCCTCCTCCAGCAGCGCGGCGAGCTCTTCCTCGTCATCCGAGTCCATCGCCGAGTCAGGCAAAACGCCGAACACCTTGCGCTTGGTGGGCGTGTACCCGCCGCTAAACCGCGCCTCCGCGGCCGGAAACGGAGGCCGGAGACGCCCAGCTGCTGTGGGAGGGGCTGCCACGGTGAAGCGCTGCTATTTTCCGGCGGGGAATGGCTATCTAGCGGAGTAGGGCGGAGGCCGTCGCCGGGATATAGCTAGTGGTGGTCGAGGGCGCGGGGGGTGCGAGGCGAGTCGGGGGAAGAAAACCTTGACTTTTCCCTTTCGGTGTGGGCCAGGCGTGCTTTTCCCTAGCGCCAGAGGCCCCAACTGCTCCCCAGCGCGCCGGGTTCGGCCTGTGACCGCCGGGCGGAAAAAAGATCCGAACCGGCAATTTTCGGCGTCCTGCGGGCACGACTAGGCTGTTTTTTCGGCGCCGGCGCCGAAAAATGGTCTGGGGAGGCCTGTTGGGGACGCGGCTCGAGATGCCCTAAATGGCACGCCAGGAAAGACTCGGTGCACAGGCAGGCCGCGCCGCTGCTGCAGTGCACCATAGTCTGCAGCAAGCGCTGGTCAAGTGAAATCGTGTATTGTATATCTACCGCTGCAGATGTGATGCTCTCTTTATGTACTACTAATAACAAACCGCACATCCTATCGAATGTGGTACTACCGTACAGTGCCTAGTGTTCACATCGATCGCATCATTTCCTTACAGAGAAATAATTAGAGAGGCTCCACAACACACGTGTTGAGTGCAAACGTCACACAATTCCATCTGGAACTTCATTAGGGTTACGGTTTGTCATTTAGATTTAGATTATGTCCCGTAGGTTTAGGTTTAGGGTTTACACTGCTATTGCTGCTGCTACTACTACCCCACACACAGAGACACATGACAATATAAATAAACATATCAGGTTTTATTTGACACAACTTCTAAGTAGCTCATTGGTTTCATCATATTCATCAATCTTATCGGGTTCTCGGCAATATTGTTTATCTTGTCACGTTTGCCAATATAGTGGGTCATTTCAGTCGATTCCCACATGAGAGTGAAGTGACACCGAGCTGGAGATGGCGACGACGTGGCTGGAGCAGTGTTGTCGAGGAGGCTTCACCAGGACCAAGCTGGAGAGTGGATGTTGCGGCTGCTTGTGACATCACCGGTGGAATTGTGGCAACATGTTGATTGGTGCAGGTATAGGGCCTTGTGGTTTTGACCGTCGCTCGGATTTGATGGAACCCCAGCTCTGAGATGCCACGGCCGGCCACGCGTCGCCACAGAAGGCAAGGTTTGGAGATGAAAGAGAAGGGTTGTGCTGCGTTAGATGCAGACCGAACGATGAAGGCCACTGAATGGTAGGCAGGTCAACTAGGGTCAGAGTCTGTCACTTAGGTTTATGGATGGTCATCTAGGGTTAAGGTTTGCCATTGAGGGTTAGGACTAGTCAATCAGGGCTATTGTTTGCCGTTTAAGTTTAGGGTTTCTCGTTTCGCTTTAGGTTCTGTCATGTAGGTTCAGACTTTGTAACTGAGGCTTTACAATATTACACATATACAAAACACATAATGTTAATTCATCCAAAAGTTCAAGATAATACAAAAACACACAATGAGATTTGTTGGTTGATACAAATATTATTCAGTGTTCACTATTAAATATCTTGTTATGTTTCATTGTATTGAGCAATCTTCTCAATAATACTAGTGTTTTTCTTGCTGCTCGTATATCTCAATCCTCACCGTGGGAGCATGCTCTTCTCTCATGTGTTGACAGCATGAAACCCGTTGGGTTGAATGGGTTGTTGGTCCACTAAAAATAATCCGTTGAAAAGATAAGAGATGATTAAAAGACGTTGTTTTATTGATTGGAGACCCAGCCGGTTACATGGATGGCATTCCATCAATGCATATGCATGCATGCCTGCCTGAGTGCCAGTATATATGAGTTAATTGTAGAGAGTACGGGCATGTTTGGTTTGTAGCCTAAGCTTGCCACGCCTAATTTTAGTCATGCCACAATAGTTTAAGCATGTGTTTGGTTTATTGCCATACTTGTAGTTCGTCACACTTTTTTAGCCATTTGGTCCACATGTCATAGACTCAACTTTTTGTCAAATCTTGCCACACTTGTGATGGTTATTTTGTGAGCCATACTTTTTGTGGCAGCCACATTTTGCCTAAGCTTACGTATACGTACGTGGTTTGGTTCAATCAATTGTGTGTGACCGCAGTGCAGCAATGCGAGCTGCACGCGGAGTCTTTCGCGGTCACAAACTAGCTCTTGCTAGAGTAGCTCGGCTGCTATGGACGTTCTTTAAAAAAAAAAATAGTGCTTCCCGCAGCTAGGTAGCTACGGAGTGATGGAAGCTCACATGTCTGT
The DNA here is from genome assembly GCF_003073215.2 of Triticum urartu. Taxonomy (NCBI): domain Eukaryota; kingdom Viridiplantae; phylum Streptophyta; class Magnoliopsida; order Poales; family Poaceae; genus Triticum; species Triticum urartu. Next base: position 23,929,116 of record NC_053028.1, read on the forward strand.
CAATGGAAACAGGTACAGGCATCTGATCTGCCTCTAGCCAAATGCCATCATCAACTAAACTCTTCATACCGGTGTCACCTTACGAAACCAAATAATCCAAAACACTTAGGCATGATACATTAACTCTCACCTCGTTTCTTGTTTCCTGACATAAATGAAGGAATCAATCAATAAGAGTGGGGCATGTATGTTTTACTCCTAGGTAGTCTTCTAGGTAGGTGTTTTCAGATTCGAACCAATATTCATGTATATGCCGGGTTGCTGATTTCTTTCTGAAAAAGAGAACAAGTATCGCAATGATGTTGTTCCTGCAAGCATTGTGACGGCTCAGCTTACTACTCCACTTGTATCTAGCCAGGCAGATCCACTTCCCGTATACCGATTGAATGCAGCTAGCGTACGCGCACTTGGTTGCAATGCAATGCAATGCATGCGTAGTCAGAGCATCTCCAGCCGTTGGCCCCCCAGGGGTGTCTAAAAGCGCCGCCTGGGGCTGAGCCGGCGCAAAAAATGATCCTGGGGGCGAGTCGGTCCCCAGCCGTCGGCCCCCAGGGCCGCCCCCAGGCGCGTATTAAAATAAAAAAAGAAGGACTGTTCGGCGAAGTTATGATAAAAACTAGTTAAATTTCGGTCAAACATGGCAAATTTCGGTGAAATTCGCACATTTTCATTACATTAACCTAATCTAAAAAAGAAAGGGGCTGAAGTCGTCGCCGCCGTCGCCGCCATCGTCGTCGTCGGCCTTCTCGCAGGAACCGAGGCAGTTGGGGAAAGACGAGCCGCCGTGTCCCTGACGCGGCTGGCCCGCAGCTTTTTCGCGCCAAAACAGTTCGCCCCGGCGCCCCCGGGCGCCCCCCAGCGCGCCGGGTTCGGCCTGGGTCCACCGGCGCTGTTTTCGGCACAGGCCGGCGAAAATCGGGCTCCTGGGGACGCGACTGGGCCTTTTTTCGGCGCAGGCGCAAAAAAAACGCCTGGAGAGGCCTTCCTGGGGCCGCGGCTGGAGATGCCCTCACGTCCACCCGCTGGCTCTACTCGGTAGGTGCACTGCAGGCTGCAGCGGCCTGCCTGCGTCTTTCTTTATATGGATGTGGTATTGAGCTGCTAATCGAGCGAGTCTTTTGCGGTGTCATTTATTACTACTCCCTCCGTTTCAAATTACTTGTCTTAAATTTGTCTAGATATAGATGTATCTAGACTCATTTTAGTGCTAGATACCCCCGTATCTAGACAAATCTAAGACAAATAATTCGGAACGGGGGAAGTAGCTCTGTTGGTATGGCGAAGAACAAGGATGCAACAAGTTTATTGCAAGTGCATTGGTACGTACTACTCTACATTGGCAGCCAGCAGTGCACCTAGCTAGCAGAGCTAGCGGGTAAAACACTTGCAGCGCACCTAGCTAGTAGAGCCAGCGTGTGGACGTGACTACGCATGCATTGCATTGCATTGCATGCTCAATGAGTTTTGCTGGTGACACTGCTTGCAAGTTGCAACTAACTGCGCGTACGCTAGCTGCATTCAATCGGTGTAGGACAAGTGGATCCGCGTAGCTCGATAGTAAGTTGAGCCGTCACAATGTGGTTTAATCAACGTGTTTATGCTGATAATAATCATTGGCTGTTCCATGGAGAAACTTTTAATTGTGGAATAGGGCTGACTGGCAGAGCATTTGATTGAATTGTTTGAGCAAGAAAAGACTCAAACATTAGGAAGCTAGCATGACGGAGATGGAGGAGCAAATGAAGAAGAGGGAGAAAGAAAAGAGATAGACATCTCTATTGAGAAGAGGCCGAGAAAGAAAGGAAAAAAAGAAGCAAATAAAGGCCTTTGTTAGTTGACACGGGAACTGGCCAATGGCATTACAAAAATGTTACTCCCTCCGATCCAAAACAAGTGTCGTGGTTTTAGAGAACACGTTTTATATTAATATAAATTTGGCTTGATGACTATCAAGAAGATCTCCCCCGCAAGAAAACAGAAAGACTATCAAGAAGATCTAATATGTCTATAGTTGTTTAGAAACGAATACATTGTTTTCCTCTTCATGACTACACAAACACATGCACAATCATGATAAATCAAATCTACATCACATAATCAATGCACCATACCAACTTGGGAGAATAAAACAAAAAATTGCTGCCTAATTAATTCCATCAAATTCAAGAAATTGATGCGGCCAAATACGAATCAGTAACACAATATAAATCAACAAAAGGAGAGACTAGCCGTAGCATTTTCTTGGGCATCGACATGGTCAACGGGCGTAATGTGACAACTTCGACTGTCATTGTTGATCGGGGATTGAGGTGCCCACACCCCTCTGGACAGCTAGTCAAGCACTGATGCCAAACAATATCGATAGATTTCTTTTTACTCTTAACAATATTTTTTTTAGGATGTACTCTTAACAATATCGATAGATGATACCATAGTCAGCTTCCACGACCAGTCGTTTATCTCCAATCAGGACGTAGACAAGCCCAAGGCTACCAGGGCCATGGCCTGGGTCATGAGGATAAATTGCTTCCAGTACTGTAGTGAGTTTACCACTGTAGCTAGTGTTTGGCCCAAGACTTGCCCGATGCTTAGCACAATCCTGGCCACGAGAGTCTCCAATAGTTGGCTGACCAACCAATAATGGGATTTAGTCTGACTATTTCGTGCAACCAGGTCTAATCCATCATTTAGGGGGGTGAAAATTATTTCTGACGGGTGGCAGAATTAACTAAACACTAAATATCCTTCAAAATTAAGGGGAAAATAATTATTTAATTAGTAACTATAAAAAATGTGTGAATTTTAGCGTGTAGCTAACAATTGTTTAATGAAACATCTTTTTTACTCAATACAGTGTCATTTGGTATTGTTGCAAAACAAAAACTCATACCGCCCTAATTATTAGTTACTGAAAATAAATATTTTGCCGACAAGATATGAATTTTAGGATGGTTATTATATGGTTTATTGGACCAACTTTCCATGGCAACCACTCTAAAGGAATCATGTCTATTGTGGTAAACGTTGGATTAAACCTTGTTGCAAAATTGGACGATAGTTGTTCTCTGCAATAAGCACTAAGAGTAGGTAATCCCTGCAAATAAACTAAAAAATTTCCAAAATTATTTGGCAATATACTTGTGGGGTATGTCAACTAAAAAATAAGCTCACAACTCGATCGACACGGTAGAGAATCAGAAAAGGTATGTTAATTCAGCGCAAATACTCAACATAGCAACGCATCAAACGTGCACGGATCATCGAGCCTACTACAGTCTAGAGGCATGTACCACACCCATACCTAGCTAGGTAGCTAGCTAGCTAGCTTGGTCGACAGGTAGCCTAGCCCGGCCGCTTGATCGATCACACATGAGCCGGGGCGTCCAACTTGTCGAAGCAGGCCACGTCGGCGGCGGCGTAGTCGCCCGGGCCGACGGCGATGGTCACCGGCCAGCAGTAGTACGTGGTGAGGACACTTGTGGTGGACATCGCCACGTGGGTGGACAAGACCCCTCTCAGCTCCATCTCCGCGCCGGCCACGCCGCGCCCCTCGTAGAGCGCGCGCACGTACCGCATCGGTAGATCCTCCTCCGGCACCAGCGACAACGGCACGAGCACCTCGCTCAATGTCTGCTGCGTCACGTCGATGGGCTTCGGAAGGTCGAACTCGGTGATCCTCGCTGTAGGCGCCTCCGCCGAAGAAGATGACGACGACGCGTCCGTGAGCCGGACGGTGACGTTGGCGTACTCGAGGGTGGCGCGCCCGCTTGGGTTGTAGGCCCTGAGGACGAACTTGAGCCGCACCTCGTTGCCCGGGGGTGGCAGCGACGGTATGTAGTTGGCAGCTACGCGGCCGGCGGCGAGCTTCAGCTGGAGCTTCTCGGGGCGGAGCATCACCACCACCGCCCGGACGATCACTGCCACGGCCACCAGGGTGACCACGCACGCTAAGGTGCACCGCACCGCGTATAGCCACCGGAACCTCCTCCACCAGCTCGTCGTCTTGTTCCCCTGCTCGGCCATCTGATATCGATGTAGGTTTGGTGTACTTGCTAGTAATAACTTGAGCCAACGATCGTTATAACTAGAGATGTACTACGTTCGTGGCACTAGCTACCATTGCGTCTGCGTGAATGATGGAGAGAAGCACGCCCGCGATATGTATTTATGGGAGCGACTAGGCGACTGATCTTTTTCTTTTGTTTCAGCCACTTTGCTCTCCACCGACAGATCTTGATCCAACGGCCAAGTGTCGCAGTTTTAAACTAAGCTTAATTCAACCTTAGTTCAAACTAAAACGCTTATTATGAATCGGAGGGAGTACCTTCTAGAGGCACTCTCACTCTCTCTCCCTCCTCCAACACAGCCTCCAATCAGTCCACGGAGCCGTTCGGACCACAATTTTTCAGCAAAGCCGAAACAAAACCAAGGGGGCTTTTTCGGAGCCTGGACACAAGCCACGTAGGTCTCACACACCCCATGCCCACCAAAAGTAAGGCAGAGCCCGGACTTTTGTACCTGGCCGCACTATTTCCGCGGCAAAATACCCTACTTTCTTCTTTCATCCCTTCGATCTCCACCCAATACCCTACTCTCTTCTTCCCTCGCTCAGCCGACGCATGGAGCCGGAGGAGAACCTGCCAGAGACGGAGATGGTGGAGGATCCGAGCATCACGCTCGCCCGAAAAATCAATTCGGCGACACGGCAAAATCGTTGCGTTAAAGCGAAGGCCACAAAGGCAAAAATACCCAAGAATTAAAAGGCCGGCAGAGGGCATGCGGGTAGCATACGTGGCGGCGGGCTTCCTGGTCACGGACATGGTGGAGGTCGGGGCCCCATATTTGCCGACCGTGCATACACCGCCATGGCCCAAGCTTTACAAGGATCTGTAGTTCTACACGGCCAAGCAACTCGGTAGGCAGTCCACGACAACCAACGCGTGGCATGTGCCTTTCACCGTTGACGTCAACATGATGGAGGTGCTTTTCTCAGAATGTTCATCGCCGCAGCTGGTCTGGACACGGACGTCGGACAGGAAGCTGATGGGTGCCTGCACGGTGTTCGCTGGTATGCCTAAAGCAGGAGAGTCGGCGTACTACGACACGGACATGGATATTTTCTACATAATCCATGAGGAAGGCGGATGAGGAAGAGGTTGCTATGAGGATTGGCAGGTGGATGACTCAAAGCCCATCTAGGACGGCTCGTACACCAGTGGGATCCTAGTACACCTAGTCCAGCAACATTCACTCAGACGGGCACCCAGGTAAGCTACACCCAGTCGGCACATACACCTAGCTGGGCACAGACACACAGCACCAGGATCGAGCGGATGGACAACAAGGTGATGAGGAGGACGACGAGTATGATGATCCAGCTGATGTAAAGAAAAGGGGTAGAGAAGAAAGCTTCAGCATGGGGAGGACGAGCTGTTGTGCGATGCATAGTTGGCTACTATGTGGAGCCCACATGTAAGTTTCCTCTTCCTCCTCTCTTTCTTCTTCCTCTATCTCTTCTCTTCCCTCCTCTGTGCCTCCCATGTCGGCCCTCTACCCTCCCGAGCCGGCGACCCCCTCCCCTCCCAAGCCGGTGACCCTCCGCCCCAAGCCGGCGACCCTCCCCCCAAGCCGGCACCCCTTCCCCCATCCCAAGCCGGCGACAACCCTCCCTCTCCTTCCCAGCATCCCAACAGTCGTGGTAGGTGCTCGCCGGAGCTCCTGGTGGCGACGGTGGCGACAAGGCCGGCCTTGTCTGCGGCGACGGGAGGTGTGCACTCCACTAGCGGCGCAGGCCGTCGCGTCGAGCTTGAGGAGCTCGCGGCAGGGGATGGTGGCGGCCGCAGGCGAGGCACGGTGTGGTGGCAGGCGAGTCGCAAGTCATGGCGTGGCCGCAGGCAAGGCACGGCGAGGCGGCAGGGGAGTCATGGCGTGGCGGCGGCTGCAGGCGAGGCCCGACATAGCGGCCGCTGCTGGCGCGACTCACCGGCCTCAGGCGATGACCAACGCGGATCCAGCCGCTATGGGCGCGGCTGGCCGGCCTCAGGTGGTGGGCGGCGTGGATTCCGCCGCTGCAGGCACGGCTCGCCGGCCGGAGGAAGCATCGCTGCCCTGCCGAGCGGGATCGAGCTCCTGGCTGCTGTCGAGACCCGATTGCTTTTTCAGAAAATTCACTTTTTTCATAAAACTTACAGGGACCCGATTGCGTTCTAAAAAACATACATGCGGGACCCACATGTAAGTTAACGGTCAAAGTAAACGGTCAAACAAACGGTTATCTTACATGCGGGCCCGACTTGTCATAATCCTGGTCAGCTGATAAAGACTTGACGATTTGGTTTTTTTGAAACAGCCGACCACACATTTGGTAGTTATACGAGGAAAATTAAAAACCGGTAGTTTTTTGGAACGCTAGCCTATAAAGTAGTAGTTTTATGCTATTTACTCGATGTTATCCAAGAGGCTGTGTCGAAGTATTGCGGGCGCTTGAGACAACTCATCGCACGATGGCCTAGTAGTGCACAAATCACCGAGCCGGTAAGTTGTTAATATGTGTACATCATTTGGCCGAATATGCATTGTTTTGTAGATCATTTGTAGCCGCATAGTTTTGTAGATCATTTTTGGCGGATATGCATAGTTTTATAGACCACTTACCGGATATGCATTGTTTTGTTGATGATTTGCAGCCGAATATGCATTGTTTTGTAAATCGTTTTGGCATATATGCATATTGTTCTAGATCACTTGCCGGCTATGCATTGTTTTCTTGATGATTCTCAGCCGGATATGCATTATTTTGTAAAAAATATGTAGCATGATTGTTTTGTACATAGTTTATGTCCGGATATGCAATGTTTTGTTGATTATTTGTAGCCGGATATGCATTGTTGTGTACATCATTTCTTGCAGGATATCTATGCATTGTCTTGTACATAATTTATAGGCGGATATGCATAGTTTTGTAGATCACTTCCCGGATATGCATCATTTTGTTGATTATTTGCAACCGGATATGCACTGTTTGTACATAATTTGTAGTTGGATACGCTTTGTTTTGTTGATCATTTGTAGTCGGATTTGCATTGTTTTGTTAATCATTTGTAGCCGGATATGCATTGTTGACAATGTTTTATTTTGTAGCCTTCCCGTGCGTGTAGTGTGTTCTTGAAGTTGGAGAAGAAAACCTTCACCATCATGCATTGTTGGTTGAAATTGAGTACACAGCCCAAGTGAAACCTATACATTGCCAAGACCGTTACCCAAGACACCTAGGAATAAACCGCTGATCCAACCGACCGAACAAAAGAATCGCCCAAGAAGGTTAGAATAGGCTTCTTGGGAAAGAAGTGGGAGGAGGAGAGGACGAAGCGAGAAGGTACGCAAGCTAAGATGATAGAGAGGTTCGAAGACATCTTGACGAAGATGGAGGAGGCATACGTAGCGCTCGGACGCCAAGGAGGCATGCAATGCCGAGAGGTTTAACATTTTGATGACGGCAAGTGAGAAGAAGCTCAAGCTCCGAGAGAGGAAGACCATGCTTGAAGAGAAGAAGATCAAGCTCGAGAAGAAGAAGGTGGTGATCAGAGTGCCTCAGACGACGTGAAGATGCTAAGCTTGAAGATGGAGAATTTAGATGAGGACGCAAGAATGATCGTGCAAGTAGTTTGTTTGAAGCAGTGGAAGAAGGATGAGTTGGAGAGGGCGGCCAAGGCGGATAAGGAGGCAGCGGCGGCGCCCAAGACGATGGCGATGGCAGTATGAGCGTGGAGGCTCGGATTGCCGGTCCGGCAAAACAGAAAGTTTATTTGTTTACATGGATTGCCGGACTGATATTCTTTTGTGATCGGAAATTTAAAAACTAAGAATACGTGCATCTTTTTGGTTGTGATCGGGATATGATGTGATCCGGCACCACTGTGATCTGGCACACACTATGGATCAGACGTATTTGAATTTCAAATTTTCTTTTACTGCCGGACATATAAGGGATATCTATGAATAGTCGGCTCCAGCATTAGTGTTCGTGGATGGATGCCTGTCTACGGGTCATTATCTAGATGCCCTTAAGCATTATATTGTACACTAGGACCTCATATTTCGGTAAATCAGAGGCGCCCTTAGGAGTTTTGAGACTTAAGTTGTTCAGTTGCACCTTGCAAAAAGAAGCATGTTAGGGCATCTTCAACGCCAACCCTCAAATATTCTCTGGAATTCGTCCACGGACACAGGGAACCAATCTGCGGACACTGATGCCGGAACCGACCAACCAACGTTGCCTGCATACATTCCATCCACTGTTTGAACTAACTCGACGAAATTTCATGCGAACACAGTGGATTCTCATATAAAGCCGACGAGATTCATGCAAACACGGCAGATATTCATATAAACAAGATGAAATTCATTACAATTTTCATATAAACCAAACATGCCGGATTCGTGATTGTGACCGCGGGGCCCGACCATGGCAGAGCTGGCGATGTCCTCCTCATCGTCGCTCTTGCCCCTCACCTCACCTACCGCCTCGTCAAACTCCGTGTAGGTGGCCACCAATTCCGCCTGATACTGCCAGTGACGCCAGCGGTCACGGTGGATGTTGCCGGTGGAGCGGTAGGAGTCGAGCAGCGTCTCCTGCTCCGCCACATCGTTGTCCGATAGGATGTACGTGTCGGCGATGAGTTGCTCCTCCGCACGCGGGTGCTCCTCGAGGAGGCTGCGGTTGTAGGCCTGGTCGGCCTACACCTATCTGAACTGAGCCTGCTGCTCCTCCTGCAGCATGTCTGTGTAGTGCACACGGGCCTCGCCAGAGCCGATGGGCATGCCGCCGGCTCCGTCTGCCTGCCGACAACATTGGCGGTTATCTCCTTCTTCTACTCGGACGAGAGGTGGTCCCAAAGGGCTTTGGAGCGCGAGGAGGCCATGGCGGGCGTGGTGCGGAGAGGAGAAATGGACCTACGGATGACTACGGCTATGGACAGGGCTGGAATTTATATAGTGCAGCAGATGGCAATGCGCCACGACGATGTGGTAAATGGAGGGCGGCAGACTGGCAGGCGACTAGCGTTGAAGTAGGTTCCTCGACAATTGCATATCATTAATGCAGGCGACCGACCGCCATGGTGTTATTTGAACGTGGAGCAGTCGCGTGCACTGGTAAGCGCGGCGAGCGACGCTCTCACGGCTGGCGACAGTGAGAGGTCGCATCTGCTCTAGCCGAGCGTGGATGTGGCACTGACACTTCGGAGCGGCGCCGACCATTTAGGGCGGGAAGCAAGTGCTGGTGAGGGAGGGGAGTTTGGGTGGGCCAGGGCAGTCAGACGCAAGTGTGGCAGCGGTCTGGACGCCCGCAAAGGTCCCCTAGTTTGTCTCCGGATTACGGGAGAAAGTACATCTGGACCGCCAGTCCGGACCACATCTGGACACCGTCATCGCTCATTGGTTCTTAGCCACACGAGATAAGCCATCCCATGGCATCTACCGTGAAAATACCATGATAGGTATGATGCATTTTAGGGTTATGGTTTTGCTTGAATATGTGTGGTATGCCTAACATTGTTGTTGGTAACAAGATCTAGCGTTAGGGTTAGGGATTATACTAGGGTTAGAGTTTAGGTTTACTTCTCAAATTGTAGGATGGCACCGGTTATCTTCTTTGAGTCATCTATTAAGGCCCCGATTTCACCACAGAAGAGCAAGAACTAGGGTTTGCAAATACGTGAGCAATGCAGCCGAAATAGATGATTCCAACCAACCAAAAGGAGAGGGTGAGAGAGGTACCTTGAGTGATGAAAATGCTACAAATTTACCGGACAAATCTCAAGCAATGGAGAGAGATCTAGAAGGTGCTTGGGTGGGGGAGAGAGAGAGGAGAGGAGCTGAGCTCGGGGAAGGGAAGAAGAGCGTGGGGGTGAATGGAGGGGGGGGGGGCTGGGGGCCACACCGCCATTGGCCCCCGCGGTAGCAGAACACAACCTACCGCCATCGCCTCCGGCGTTAGGCGACTCATCCACGTCAGCATCATTGATGGACCGTTAGCCGTCTGTTGTTACCCTACTGCCGGAGGCGATGGCGGTAGACTGTGTTCTGCTGCCGCTGAGCCCAATTGTGGTAGGAAAATGGTCAGATAACGATTTTTTTTGAAAGGGGTGTCAGATTGTGCTGAAGTTTCAAAAAAGGGTCAAAACAGTGAATTTGGCCACACCCGGAGACCTTGATGGCCAAATAAAATCCGTTGGCCAGTTTCTCCTTTGTTGATTTATATTGTGTTATTAATGATCTCTATTTGGTTGTATCAATTTGTTTAATTCGACAAAATTAATTGTGGCAGCAATTTCTTGTTTTATACTCACAAGTTTCTATTAGAATTTATGGATGGTGAACTAATTATATCATGTTGATTTGATTTTCATGATTTTACTTGTATTAGTGTAGCCAAATTTTAAATAATACAAATGTACTACCTAATAAGTGTCGCTGTTTTGAACCGTTGTTGAAAAAATAGTTCAAAACTGCGACACTTATTTTGGATAGGAGGAAGTAACATTTTTAATGGCATTGACCAGCTACTGTCTCAACCATCAAAATCATTAAATATATTTGCTTTTTTGTTTCTCCGTCTCTTCTCAATTCACATGGCTATCCCTTTTCTTTCTTCATCTTCTTTGTTCGTCCATCTGCTTCATATATCAACCACGACAATAATTTTGGAACAGACGGAGTAGCTTTATATGTTTTATTTCTTTTCTTGCTCAAAACAATTCCACCATATGCTCAGCCCCATTCCACAACTAACTTTCTTCTCCATTAACAACCCGTGTGTTTCTTAAGTGCACCGGAAGACCAGCATTATAACATTCGACTAAACCACAGTATTATGTACCCGGTGTCTCTTCATTACCCCGGCAGGCCAACCAACTAGAGAATCGACCTACCAACCAGCTTTGATGTCGCAGTAAACAGAAGCAGAGTACCTGCAAACAGAGGACGTACAGGCGTGCAGAGTACCTGCAAACAGTGGCCAATGTATCTCTGCTCTCGTAAGTACCCTGCGTCCCCGGCCTGCTACCAGCTCCATCACGTCGTCTCGTCTCGTCTCGCCCTCGTCTCATAAACTTGTTTCTCGACGTACTAACAAAGCTGGTACAGTAGTAAATGGCGCCGCAAATTAAAGAATCGATTAGCAATGGTAGGTCAACATATATCCATATAAGGAAGACGCAGGCCCAGGCAGGTCACCTCGCTGCACTGCAGCTATCTAGCTAGTGCTCGTCGCGGATCGACGTGACTGCGCATGCATTGCATTGCATGCACTCCACTGCTTGCAATGCAACCAAGCTGCATTCAATCGATGTAGGACAAGTGGATCCGCGTAGCTACTCCATGACAGCCCTAGCCACCCCGTGAGAGACTCGGTGGGCATCTCGCACTGCTGCACTGCGCTCCTACACAGTTGATTTTCATTCAATATGGAAGTACGGTATGTACTTTCTGCAATTAACTCATACTGGCACTTGGCAGGCCATGAAGCCAAGGATGGATCGTCATCCATGCACGTATTATAGCCGGCAGACATACATGAGGAGAGTGTCTGGTTCCCACGGTGTCGCTCACAAATCTATAACGCACGAAGAACGTCTCTGACCATCTCTAATCTTTTGAGCCCGTCTCTAACATAAATACAGCCAATTGTTGAGTACATCTGTACAAGAGTTTACTTTGTGTTTCCTTGTCAATTACAAAGATCGATCCAGCCGGCCTGATTTGTGTTATGAACGGTTTTGGTCAATCTAAATCATCGAGTAAGATTTTAATATTCTATGTATGGATGGATAGCCTGATCAATCCAATTTCTGCTCGTGCTGCTATTTATTTTTGTCAGACAACGCATCTACCAGGCTGGTGCTCGTGTCTCCAAGGGAAGGAAGGTGGGGGCGCTTCATCAATCGACAGACCATACTACAGTGTTATCACACCTGCAGCCATAACTTGAAGCGTAGTACTGGCTGGCCCTAGCGAGAGAGCAACGTGCGTGTAGTAAATGGTCGCGGAAGGAAGGAGGACGAGCCAGTCTCGACGTGATTATACATGGATTGCATTGTAGTATTGCATGCTCAATCAGTTCTGCAGGTTCCACATGACACTTGTTGCGATCAATTCTTCATCACATTCAATCGGTGTAGGACAAGTGGATGCGCGTACGTAGCTAGATACATATAGAGCCGTGACCATGCTTTGTGAAACAACAACATCTCGGCATCCTTTCAAAAAAAAAACATCAGCATCGTCTCTTCTTTTAAATGTAAACAGCTACACAACATGATGATTGGTTCGAAGGTGAAAAAAGCAGCCCGGCCGCATTGTATAACTATGCAGTGAATTTTTAGGCAAAGCACTTGGCGAGAGGCAGGTCTGGTGCCTTTGCTTCCATTGGCAGGCAAGTGGACTGTCTCCATTGACAGGCATGCGAGCTTCCATTGCTGCATAGCTACCGAGCTGAACGGAGCACTTGATTAGCCCTAGCCCTAGCCTGTCTGTGGCAGCGGAGCTATTACTCTCTAGCCAGCTTAGCGTGTGATCGCGCAAGACTCGGCGTGCAGCTCGTGTTGCTGCACTGCACTTATACACAATTGATTCAACGACAGTAAGGTATACGTTCCTCTGTACAATTAACTCATACTGGCACTCTGCCAGGCAGGCAGGCAGGCAAGCGGGCATGCGTATAACCAGCCGTGCGTGGCTGGACGGATCCTCATCCATTCAGCCGGCCGGCCTCCAATCAATACAGCATCGGTATATTAAGCGTCTCTAATCGTCTTTGAAGATTTTATTAGTCGACGAACAACCAATAGGATCTTAATGATTTCATGCTCTAACGGTCTAATTGACAGCTCCGTCATAAAGGTGAGTGGGCGCGACGGTGCTGGTTGCGGACGTCCGACAATGTCTCTGTAGCAGCCGGAGAAGTACAACAACGGCGGTGGAGGTGGATGGTGCGGATGAAAAGCAATGGGGAGAAGAGGCGAAATGGAAGAAAATGGGATCAGGAGGGGGATTGGGTGGGCCGGGGGTGTTGGAGTCCTACGTGTCTCTGTTCGGACTCCCGCAAATCTTCCCCCACTTTGTCTCAATTTGGGAAGAAACGGACCCATTTTGTTTGTTTGTGTTTGTCTTTGGCTGCAGGGCCAAACAAAAACTGCCCAACACACGGACCTATTTTTATTTTTTGTCCGTTTAATGCCCATTTGGACACAGTTCAGTTTCAAATTTGGGACAGATTTAAGTCGGAGACGAACACAAAACAAATGATTCCTGTGTCCTCTTCGTCCGCCTCTGTTCGGCACATGTCCCGTCAGGCCCACCTGCCATCCACGTCGCGCGCGGCAGGAGGATGTGGTGCGTCTTTACTTACATCGTCGTATGGACACGCTGTGATCGATGTGAATGCACGACACTGTATATGTACCACGTTCGGGCGGGGTGCCAGTAGCAGGCTGCGGTGCACTGCAGCAGCGGCGCGACCTGCCGAGTCTTCCGCGACCATTTACTACACGCACGTTACTCTCTAGGTAGTAGCAGTACATGTGACAACAGTGTATAGAAGTTAAGAGAGCCAAGATGGCAGGGCGCATTGAGTTGTACAGTATGTGGATTGAAGAAGCCCCTCACTTTCCTGCACTTGGAGACACAAGCACCTGCCTGGTAGATAAATATTCAGTTGAGTGCTACTATGATACGAGTTGGAAATTTTTTAACATTAGATGTGTCAAAAAAATTGAATTTTTTTATGAATGTTCATCACAAATATTTTTTACAGTGTTTAAACATTTTTTTAACGCATGTACATATTTTGAATTGCACAAATAATCCAAGGGTTTCTCATGGTTCAGCACATGAGAAGAGAGCATGCTCTCCCACGGTGTCGCTCACAAATAATGCATGGAGATGGTGTTTAATCGTCTCTCTAATAATCATCTCGCGAGAAAAATCATCTCTAATAATCGGCAAAAGATAAATGAGTAGAGTTCCGGTACACTCTCTCTTGAAAAGTTAGTACGTGCACCTGACGACACTAGAGTGCAGCCGACCAGGCCACTTTGCGAGAGGCAGCTCAGGTCCCTGTGCCTCGAATGGAAGACAAGTAAATGGGCTGCCCCTCCACTGACACCAGCCAAGTGGGCTTCCACTATTATTAGACCCCGACCTAGCTACCCCTTATGCATTTGCCTAAAAAAAAAGCTACCTTATGCATGGCAACCGAGCTGGAGCAGCCAGCTAGTAGGAGTAGGTGCTTGGGCGTGGTAAATAGAGAAGGCACCGGGAAAGACTCGGAAGTCAGGTCGCGGTGCGGCTGCACTGCTGCCTGGTGCGCTCTGCATCCACGTCACAGCCCGACGTCCAACTGTCTGACGTCATGGCACTGGCGTATGCTCATGGTTGCATATTTAAAGTTGAGCAAAAATATACTCTTAATTAACAGTTTTAGTACCTTTTTATCACAATGGAGAATCTTTTTTTTGCAAAGTGTCACAATGGAGAATTAATTAACTAAAGTTTTTTTTTACTTTTTAATGACAAATCTATGCAGTATATTTCGGTAAACTATGAATGCTTACTAATCGAGGAGTTATGGCCAACAAAACTTGCAAGGTGTAGGTTCAAATATTAGTACCAGGCAGTAAGCCTTGTAAATATTACTCCCTCCAATCCTAATAAGGGTTTACACTACTACTGCTACTTCTACCTAACACATAGACACACATGATAATGTAAATAAACACAATGAGGTTTTATTTGACACGAATACAAAGTAACTCAATGGTTTTGTAATATTCAAGAATTTGCTCAAGCTCTCGCCAGTACTATTTATCTTGTCACATTTGCTAATATAGAGTCACCCAAAAAATAGGGTCATTTCTGTCAATTCCCTCATGAGGGCAAAGTGACATAGAGGTGTAGATGGGGGCGACGCGGCCGGAACTGTGTTGTCGACGAGGCCTCGCCAGGACCGAGTTGGAGAGGTTATGTTGTGGTTACCCATGACATCGTCGGTGGAAGTGTGGTAACAGGTTGATTGCTGCGGGTATAGGGCCTTGTAGTTTTGACCGCTGCTCGAGGGATGTCACGGCCAGCGACGCATCTCCAAAGAAGGTAAGGTTTGGAGAGGAAAGAAGAAGGGTTGCACTTCATTAGATGCAGACCGAACGATGGAGGAGAGTTGGTGGTAGGTAGATCACCTAGGGTTAGAGTTTGTCACTTAAGTTTACGGTTGGTCGTCCAGGGTTAGCGTCTGCCGTTGAGGGTTAGGACTTGTCTATCAAGGCTAGAGTTTTCCATTTAAGTTTAGGGTTTGTCATTTTAGTGTAGGTTCTTTTATGTAGGTTTAGAGTTTGTAATTGAGGGTTTACAGTATTACACACACACTTCAAACATACAAAGCACACAATTTGAATTCATCCAAAAGTACAATATAATGCAAAAACACACAATGAGATTTGTTCGTTGATATGAATCTTAGTTAGTGCGTACTATTAAAATACCTTGTTATGATTCGTTGCATTGAGCAATCTTCTCAATAATACTAGTGTTTTTCTTGAAGCTGGTCTATCTCAATCCGTGGACGTGACAATGTATTATGTAGGTCATTTTGCTGGCACAATCATTAACATCTCCTTCCTCAGTGTGTTAGCTAGTCGTCCACGCTCACGCGATGTGGTATGCAACGCACTCTCCCCTTACATGTTGAGAGCACCAAGCTTCTATATATAGAGCCAAATCGGAACAACATTTTCAACGTAGTGTTCTGGAGCTAGCTACCAAGAAGCCATAATGTGCTCCCTCGTCGTCATCCTCCTCTTGTCCATTAGTTCCTCGGTTGCCCATGGCGCCGGAGCAGGTCGCCAGCGCTACCATGTGGTGGCGAGCAGCCACTTGGAGCCCAAATCCTTCTGCTCCGGCCTCAAGGGTTCGTAACGTACACGCATTCATGCATGCAAATCGATCAATGTCCATGCACTGGCTCCATAGGTTTCATGGCTAACCCATGCGTGTTTGTTTTTTCTTTGCATGCAGTGGCTCCATCGGCCGAGGGTACGTGGGTGCCGCTGCACCGTCCGTTCGGCCCCTGCTCGCCGTCCGCCGGCAGGGTACCGGTGCCGTCCTTGCTGGAGATGCTCCGGTGGGACCAGGTTCGCACAGAGTATGTCCGGAGGAAGGCCAGCGTCGGGGCGGAGGACGTGCTCAACCCAGCCAAGCCGCACGTGGAGATGTATCAGACGGACTTCAGTCTCCGTTCGCCCTTCGAGGTGGGCTCCGGCTCCGGCAGCTCGGCGCGGATCGACGCCGACGGCGACCCCACGGTCGCGTCCCAGCAGACCATGGCCATCGACACGACCGTGGACGTGCCGTGGATCCAGTGCGCCCCCTGCCCCATCCCCCAGTGCTACCCGCAGCGGGACCCCTTGTTCGACCCCAGCACGTCGAGCACCGCCGCGGCCGTCCGCTGCAGCTCGCCCGCCTGCCGCTCCCTCGGCCCCTACGGCAACGGCTGCTCCAACACGTCCGCCAACGCCGAGTGCCGGTACCTCATCGAGTACAGCGACGACCGCGCCACCGCCGGGACGTACATGACCGACACGCTCACCATCAGCGGCAGCACCACCGTCCGCAACTTCCGGTTCGGGTGCAGCCACGCCGTGCGCGGCAAGTTCAGCGACCTCACCGCCGGGACCATGTCCCTCGGTGGCGGCGCCCAGTCGCTCCTCGCCCAGACGGCCCGCTCCCTGGGCAATGCCTTCTCCTACTGCGTCCCGCCGGCCAGCGCCTCCGGCTTCCTCTCCATCGGCGGGCCAGTGACGACCAACTCCACGACCGTGTTCGCCACCACGCCACTTGTCAGGAGCGCCATCAACCCGAGCCTGTACCTTGTGCGGCTCCAGGGCATCGTCGTGGCGGGGCGCCGGCTCAGGATCCAGCCGGTGGTCTTCTCCGCCGGGGCGGTCATGGACTCGAGCGCCGTCATCACGCAGCTGCCCCCCACCGCATACCGCGCGCTGCGCCGGGCCTTCAGGAGCGCCATGAGGGCGTACCCGAGGAGCGGGGCCACGGGGACCCTGGACACCTGCTACGACTTCCTGGGGCTGACCAACGTGAGGGTGCCCGCCGTGTCCCTGGTGTTCGGCGGCGGCGCCGTGGTGGTGCTGGACCCGCCGGCCGTGATGCTCGGGGGATGCCTCGCCTTCACGGCCACCTCCTCGGACCTGGCTCTCGGCTTCATCGGCAACGTGCAGCAGCAGACGCACGAGGTGCTCTACGACGTCGCCGCTGGGGGTGTCGGCTTCCGCCGTGGCGGCTGTTAGTGTTCGACGGCATAATCCCGTTGCCGTACGTTTGCTTAAGCTGTCTTGCTAGTGAATTAAAGAGCCATGCATCGTGTGCTTGGCCGCTGTATCTCTATCTCGTAGCGTAGTAGAGGTAGGGTAGCTACCAGGATGAGTTCGTGGGATGGCACGAGCTCCAGTCTTTTATGCATGTGTTGTAACCTGTAATTGAAGGAGACCCATAAATCAGAGAAAATGCTGTAAGCTTTACACAGCGCCAAACCATGTCTCTTGTGAACTCTGGTGCAGCTTGTGGTGCATGAATTTGTGAACATGTGAGCCTCTGGCTTAGACTTACCGTATTCTTACCAGGTTTATGGTATGTGAGGAACATATTTCGTTGGCCGAGACAAATTTCAGCTTGATTATGGATCGGATTTATTACGAAATCCGAAGTATTTTAGTTGTTTTTTCAGGGCAATGTATTTTAGTTGGTGTGTAACGTGAAAACGGCCTTCATAATTTGCAAGTTCTATATATATTGCCCACTACGAGTTCGAACTCTTGCTTGCCTTGATGCGTTTTCTACTTGGCCTCAGGCCAAAACGGTTTTCCTTTCCTAGGTACCCTAAAGTAAACGGTTTTTTTTGGCCGGTACGCTTGACTCGAGTGGAGTTTGCTGGGTTTTTTCCCTCTTGCATGACTCCCTTCTACTAGAGTGCTAGACTTCCTTCTACTAGAGTGCTAGTGGTATCAGGTAATTTTCTCTTTTTCCTTATTTGATTTCTTTTCTCTTTTTGTTGCTATTCCTGTTTCATAGACTTATTGTATTCATGAACATTTGTGATTTTGTTTACCTGGTTTGTGGTATGTGATAAACATAATTGGTTGGTCGGGGCATATTTCAGCAGTATTATGGAACCAATTTATTACAAAATCAGTGTATTTTAGTTAAACGTGAAAATGGCCTCCCTAATTTGCAAATGCTATGCATCACCTGCTGCAAGGTCTAACTCGCGCTTGCTTTATGCGCTCATTAGTGTGCCGGAGCGCACATCAGTTTTATTTCCTTAGTTACCCTAGTGTCACGGTTTTTTTCTAGTACTCTTGCCTTAGGTGGAATTTGCTCGGTTTTTCTCTTGCATGACTTGCTTCTACAATACCTAGTACTTTAAAGTTATTTTCTATATTTGTTTCACTTTTCAGTTTTTACCATTCCTTTTCCCTTCATTTCTTCCTTTTTTTGTTTCCTTTCCTTTTTCTTGTGGTTCTTTTTATGTTCATAGTGTCATTCAAAGATGTTCATAGGGTATTTCTAGAGATTCATCATGTACTTGAATTTTCTTAACATTCTTCGTAAAATTTATGCCTTACTTTAAAGAAGTTCATTGATTGTTTACAAAATATTCAGCGCCTATAAAATTTATTCACCATGTATACAAATTCATTCTTACGTAATTGTTTATATGTAAATTAAATTTCAAATATATATAGTTGTTATAAATAAATTAATATTTTGTTTCAAATGCGTGAACACATTTTGAATTACATGAATATTCTTTTTTAAATGCCTGATTTTTTTCCAAAATAGATTCAACGTGTATTAGAGAAATTCTCATTACGCATTAAATCATTATTACTCATATGAATAAAAAACCATTCGTGTTTTTTATAAAGTTACATCTTGTATTAAGAAGTTCTTAGTGTGTTAAAAAATTGTTCGTGAAGCATTTACATTAGGTACCTCATGTATTAAAAAAATTCTTAGTGTGTTAAGAAAATGCTTGTACTATGTTAAAACAAATCTTCAGCGTGTATTAAAAATCCGATCATCGTGTTCTTATAAAAGAATACTCATGTCTAAAAAAATGTTCATCACATAGAATAAAATGATTGTCGTGTGATAAGAAAAAATTCTTCATGTTTTCCAATATGTTCATCGTTTATAAAATATCATTTAATAATTTATTTTCATCAAGTTCTTAGAAATGTTCCTCATGCATTACCAAAATGTTCATCACATACAATTTTTTAAATGGTAAAAAAATATTTTAGAAATTGCATGAACTTATTTTTTAAAGTGTCATGAACATTCTACAAAAATGTTGGGAACATTTTTTAGTAGACAAAAAAAATTTATTTTAAGTACATTATTGAATTTTTATATAAATACAGTAATAATTGGTTAAATACATGATAAAAATAACTAATCACATAATGAAACATTTTTATACATATGATGAATAATTGAAAACTAATTTTTTTATATATTATATAATAACTCTTCTAACACGATCCATATTTTTTTATTACATTTAAAATGGAAATATAAAGAAGAAGAAGAAGAAGAAGAAGAAGAAGAAGAAGAAGAAGAAGAAGAAGAAGAAGTTGAGGTCAAGGAAATAAAAATAGATAGCCTATGGTATTATAGGCTGGTCCATTTTGTGGCGCTCGAGGCAACACAACGTTCAGTCTTGCAATTGGCGAGATATAGGAGGTCCCATCATCCAAGCATAGACTAGACTTAATTCATGTTGCTGCATGCTATGTATTGCATGTTGCAATCAATAATGTGTCGTGGAGAATAGCTCGCTTCATGAATTCCAATGTTGTCAGACCCATTAACGTATGTGCTTTTTATTTTAATATGATCATTCATTTTTTCCTTCTTATAAGGAAAACGTAAATATTTTTGACAACACTATCATGTGATTACAAAATGATTAATATTAAAAAAATTGGTTCTATAAAATAGTGTTAAGAATTATTTGAACAACTTTGATTCTCTATGTTTAAAAATGTTCGCCATGTATTCAAATAATGCTCAGCTTTTATTGAAAACCACTTGCCTATTATTTAACCATTGTTCAAAAAATATTTAGAAAATCTTAATTGTTTATTTTGATAAAGTTTAACTTGTATTTTTTATTTGGGTCGTTAATTTTTTTAAAGATGTATCTGGAAAATGTTCAGTAAAGTTCAGCTTTGATTTTTAAAATGGTCATGGAGTGTTTTTGAAATATTAATCTTTTTGTAAAATATAGTTCAACTTGTATTAAAAAGTCTTCATCTTGTACGTAAAAATTATGTAACACACATTTTGAAATAGTGTGTATTGAAATAATGTCTAGTTTGTATGTAAAAAATATCCATCTTGTATACGGGACTGTGGGAGTATAAAATATCATATATATTTTTCTAAAAAATTGAAAGATGAAGAAGTACAAGTAAAAAAATAGAAAGAAAATCATAGAAGAAAAAGATTTCCAGAAAAACACCATCTGAAGCACAGGAATGGAAACCCCACGTCAGGCTAGGACGAAAAACATCCAGAACGAATAGGCTCCACTGGAAATGAAATTACCACAGAAATAACCTTCTAGCGCCACACGCTAATGGTCCTAGGCCCATGCTGGAAATCATGCTGGCTGTCACTCGCTACGTATCGCAGTAAGCAATAGCAATTGTGCCTTCATGTTACACCCCATCCACCTTGAGAGGGAGTCACCAAGGGCCAAATTAAGTAGGTCATCCACTTGCATAGTCCATTAACATATGTGTTTTTATAAAATATATATTATAATTGTTAAAAAGAAAAGATACTTTCCCAAATCAGTTTAACAAGAACATGCATGTAAAACCACTTTTAAGAGTTATGAAAATATATTAATATGGTTAGTAAATTTGTTTTTGTAGAGTAATTAAATGTTTATTTTTTCCGTGCAAAAAATGAAATGTTTATTTTACTAGCGGAAAATATCCCATAGGATCACAAAATACTTAGTGCCATACATATGTTTCCTATTAATATGCAAATGTGCTGTGTTTCCAACAAGTGTTAGTGTCTATCAAGGAAACAATTCGTATAATTCCATAGAGATGTTAATGATTTGAAATAAATGTCATGTGCCACAGAAAAATATTAATTTCACTAAAAAATTAAATATAAAATAAACAATGAAAACGTAAATAAAAGGAACAATTAATAATAAAGAAATAGAATAAGGAGAAGAAAAGAGAAGAGGGGACAGAGGAAAATAACTTTAAAGAAACCGAAAACAAAAACAAGAATATAAGAAAGAATGAATAAAACACAAATTGGCTCGTGAAATAGGAAAATGCTATCCAGGCCAAGTGTTGGTCAGGTTTATAAACTCCCGGTCATGCTCTCCCGAGTTTGTTGCACTGTGCAGGCACGCCATGCCGGGTCCTCGGTCATACATGACTAAGACCCTCATTGCCTCTCAACAACTACTGGCCTTCAGGGATGCTGAGAGCAATGGACAGTGTAGGAAACGGTTGATGTTGCAATCTGTTGTGGTACCCTTGTATGCTTTTTTTTTGCAGAAAATCCGAAGACCATAAATTAAATCAAAATAGCCTTTACAAATTTTTTTGTGCAATAATAAGAAATCATCGGCATGTCCAGGAAGAAATAAATGGCAACTTCCTTCTGCATCCGGCAACGGTGCGCCGTGAGCATAGCTCGTTGCCGCCTCTGGGCCTTCGTCTTACCGGAGCGACCTTGGATATCTAGGAGTTTGTAGGAGCAACATCTAGAAACTTCTGGATGTAACTGAAGAAAACGACGACAACAATATGTGAAGACCGTTGTTTTGGAGAAGCTATCACCCAGGAGGGCCAGGCGATAATCTAAACTCTGGCAAAATGGAGGAGGGATACAAAAACATCCAAAGTTCCCTAAAGGAGGCATATCTGGCTCATCTTCATCATATGAAGGCGTAGTTGGGAAACAAAAACACGCCCAGCGCCGTCCTCCTCAGGACACTGCCACTAGTAGAAAAAGGGTCAAACGTGAAGCACATTAGTGCCGGTTTGATTTTGGCCCGGTACTAATGGTACCATTAGTGCCGCTTCGAACGGATTTGCATTAATGCCGGTTCGTGTTGAACCTTTAGTACCGGTTCGTGCCACGAACCAGTACTAAAGGGGTGGTGACAGGCTGGCGTCAGGCCGGGGCCCCACGATCACCTTTAGTACCGGTTCGTGGCACGAACCGGTACTAAAGGGTTCGTGGCACGAACCGGTTCTAAAGGTCTAACCTTTAGTACCGGTTCGTGCCATGAACCGGTACTAAAGGGGTCTGACCTATAGTACCGGTTTGTGACACAAACCGGCACTATAGGGTAATTTTCAAACTCTACCCCACCCCCCCCCCCCCCCCCCCCCCCCCCCCCGTGTGTTGCCATTTCAGTTCTGAAAAAATCAAAAGAAAATGATAAAAACTTCAAAAAATAAAATCCTTCGAGAGATAGTTATATTACTACATCTACTAGTTAGGAAAATTTGAAAACTACAATTTGGACATGTTTTGCAAAAAGTGTAGGGAAAATGTAAAATGGCTATAACTTTTTAAAAGAATTCAGCATGAAAATCCGCACCCGATGGAAACGGCCTACGGCCTGTTTGGAATTTTTTAGAATCCTCAAATTCCAAAAGGAAAAAAAGATATGGTCAAATTTCAGTTTTTTTAAAAAAATTGGTTAAATCTGGTCAAACTACTTATTCAAGAAGTATTAATGTTACTACATAATTATTCAAGAATATTAGTGTTACTAAATAATTATTTCAATTTTTTTGAATTTTGGTCAAATCTGGTCAAACTATGGTCAAACTGTGATCAAACTATGGTCAAACTTATTCAAGAAATATTAGCGTTACTAAATAATTACTGTTTTTTAGAATAATAGTTTCAAACTCAAACGGTGAAATATGTGACTTCATGCTCAAGCTAAACTCCTGAGGGTTAATAGGATTGACATCTTACTATTGTCAGGAAAATAACAAGTGCAGACTCGGAAACGAAGGAGAATAGAACCCGAAAGTTAAGTGTGCTCGGGCTAGAGTAGTGAGAGGGATGGGTGACCGGTCGGGAAGTTAGATGATTTGGAATGAGTGATCCATACTTGAGCGGTTAAGAAAGGTGATTAGAGACTAAATCATCAAATAATTCAGAAAAATTAAAAATTGAAAAAAATCAAATTTTTTTTCAAAAATTTCAAAAAAAAAGTCGAAAAAAAAACATTTAGTACCGGTTGGTAACACCAACCGGTACTAAAGGTCCCCCATACCAGGGCGCGAGCTCACGCCACGTGGTGGCACTTTAGCGCCGGTTCGTGCCGAACCGGTACTAAGGGGGGGGGGGGGGGGGGCTTTAGTGCCCACCCTTTAGTGCCGGTTATGGAACCAGCACTAAAGGCCCTTACGAACCGGCGCTAAAACTCCGTTTTCTACTAGTGTGCAGTCGTGTGCAAATGCTAATCATACTATACCTAATGCATGGCGATTGACACTGTCCTCTTACTCCTCCACACCCCTCCATGGAAGCACATCGACATGTGGAAAGCAAAGAAAATATATTCCCAACGCCGCTGCTTGTCCCAACTTCACCAACAACGAACCGGGCACACAAATCCGGAAAAATAGATTGTGCCAAGTTTAATTGTAATCAGTTGGAAGAATAAAGAAGAATTACTACATTTAATAACTGTTTTTTTCTTTCTCTTTTTGCTTCGAGTCATTGCTATTTGACTCAGACATTTTCTTAAAAGGTCCTAGGCGGCTCGAGAGCTGAAGAAGCCGTCACCTCCTGGTCACCATTAGCTAGCAAGACCTAAAAACGATCTGTTACTAAGCCGTGTATGAACGTGAACTCTCATTTGCATGCATGGAGATCGGCCGGGCACGCAGGTTGTGGTTTATACGAACGATGTTAGGGCGTTCTAATAAATTAAAAAAATTCCAATCAATATTACAAGATACATCATGAAATATAATCTTATATGTATTTTTCCCTAGTAATGTAGAGGTTGATTTTTGTATAATCAATTTGGTCACGTTTTATCAGATTTGACGTGAGACAGAATCTATATACACTGGTCAGTATATTGACGCGAAATAGAAAGCATAGTACTATTGTATAGTAATGATCAGGTGCGAAAACGATAAAGGCACCAAAAACAGCACGTTCGGAAGCTACCGTCGAACAGCGTAGTTAGTTGATGAGCAGAAGATGATAGGGACATTATAGTTGAAAAATCTAAGCTCTGATTTGACACGCAACTCTTCCAGCAGTCGGCGGCTCTTGTAAGCTCTAATTTGACACGTAACTCTTCCGCTAGTTACCTTGAACGCGACTATATATGAGACGACGGCCTGGCTGCTTACCCCACACGAGGAATGTGTTTCTCGTTCAGAATCAATTAATCATACATGCAATGCAAACTAAATGGTAGAGTTCAGGATTAACAGGAAACTACAATGTCAACACCACTATAGAGGTCATACTGTTGACAGATACAATATTGCACATAATTATTCAAGAGATTTAGTCTGTTAAGGAAAGCGTACGACCAGTTAATTTTAGTTAGTTTGGCTAGAAGAATACCCATTCCCTCTGTTCTAAGTAAGCAAAAAGTCTCACCTCCCACTCTTCTCATTGGGAATTGTGCACGAACACGTTGGTGTGATACCTTCTAACAGGCTTAGGATTTGTGAACGAGCCATGTAATCTTTTTATCGGACGGTTGTTCTTGGAACCTTTTTTCCTGTGAAACTTTTACTCCCTGGAGGGAGTACAACATTTGCTACATTATTTTTCTAAAGATGGTTGTTTGCACTGACTAATGGAGAGGACTGACCTCCTTTAAGAAAAGAAAACGTACGTCGGCACAATATCTTTGTGTCGTGTCACATTGGATTTGTGCTTTCAACAAGAGGAGCGAAATTACGCCTTGTTTGTGAGGAACTTGTGATAAACAGGGATATTAGGAACAAGACTCAACAACTAACCATTAGAACACC
The DNA here is from genome assembly GCF_003073215.2 of Triticum urartu. Lineage (NCBI taxonomy): Eukaryota > Viridiplantae > Streptophyta > Magnoliopsida > Poales > Poaceae > Triticum > Triticum urartu. The sequence goes on from NC_053028.1 coordinate 23,954,255, forward strand.
GTATTGCTTTTTGATGTGATGTACATTATCTGATGGTTTTTACTGTGATGAATAAAAAAAGTGGTGCCCTTCCCTAATTAACGGCAAGTCCAGTACATGTATGTGTTTCATACCTGATTTGGCTCTAAACAACTTCATCCTGGCACTGAGCGTAGCTCTGAGGTCATGTTTCTTATGCCAGTCCATCCGAGTTCAAGTTATAGACTTGGCACATGTGCTTAGCTTTTTCAAATTTATGCCAGGCATTCTAGCGATGTTAATTCCATGCGAGACAATGTTTCCATCGACTACGAGGCACCTGTGATGAATATGTCAATCTCAACATCTACACTCATTCTCGTGGATGTGCTCGTAGGGCTATGATGTTCGTTCAGGTGTTCATAGAAAGGGTGTACGCGGTTGTTTCTGAGCGGTTGTGTTGGTACTAGAAAATTAAGGACCAGCGACGACCTCATGTCTCTAAAGCAAGTTTTGGGATCAAGGGTACATACAAATGTGCCTTTAATAACAAGCTAACCTGGCTGACTACCTATTATAAATTACAAAAGTCTTTATCTTAGCACTAGGACAATAAAATGTGCATGACATTTAATTAACCAATAAGGCATGGCATATTACTAACAATTGTATACAGAGAACTCCTATTGACAACACAAATCCTATATACCTAATTAAGAGAGCGATTCCAACTACTTACTTATTTATCTCAATATGCACGCATGCCACATCATCATACAATTATGAATGGGATAAGACCACTTCAACATGCAACCATGCATGGAAGGAAATCCACCACTGCATGCAACCATGCATGGAAAACATTTATCATCCTATAATTCTACTTATATTCAATAAATATTTTAGAACTATACATAATCAACTATAATAAGTCATATGTATTATGAATTTTGGTGCATGCATTATTAATCTAAATATTTATATTCCACACAATCAAATCATATTGAAATATATTACAATTGATTTCGGTAGTGACACACAAGGTATCATCGACTACTATACATATGGTGGGGTCTCTTTTTGGTGGTCAACGATTGTTGACAACACAAATCCTATATGTGACCCCATTTAAATGTAGATGCAAGAAATCTACATCATAAACGCGTGCAACCAATCCACTTTTCACTTTCTACCATCCATGACATGCAACCCCTCCACGTCATCAAGCGCACATGCAATCGTTCCACTTTCCACTTTCAATTTTTAGAACATGCAAGATATACATATCATTAACCACATGCAAGCCCTCCACATAATTGTTTTTCCAATAATAAATTACTAAACTTGAATCTCACAAGAGAAAGATGACACGCATCAACTGTCGATTTACCTATAGGTTTTCTACCGCCGCATGGTAAGAATATGGTGTGGTATTATTATCATATGTTCTGAATTTATTTATCATAATTTCATTGCTATAAAACATCGAGCGCGCATGAAATCATTTCACTTTTTATTTTCCAATTTCCACAATACATGCAAGCGATACACATCATTAAGCACATGCAAGCCCTCCACATAATTATTTTTATTTTATTTTTCAGCAACAAATAATTGAACTTGAATGTCACAAGGCAATATAGCATATGCATGCGCCCTCCATTTAGTATAGGTTTTCCACCGTCGTATATGGTGCAGTTATATTATCATACATTCTAGTTTTATTTGTGATAATTTCAATGCTATATATTTCCATAGCAATGCTCCGGTTGTTATCTAGTAGTATATAGATAGCGAGATCTCTTCTTGGTGGCCGGCGGCTAGTTGTTGACAAATAGTACATACATAGTATACGGCTAGCGAAATCTCATCTTTGGGGTCAACCATGTGCAACGTCAAAGTGTCGAACTGACTAGGAAAGTCATCCAAGGCAGCAGTACACACATAGTTTTGGGATCTACCTCTCCATTATCCTCTCAACCATCCATGGCCCCAACAAAAATAAGAGGGTGTATATTGTCGGCCCTAAGTTGCAACGATCGAAACATATGTGACATAATATGAGTAGCATGTCCATTGCCAACCAGTACTCCCTGCTCTCCGCTGTGCGGAAGACTTTGATGTTGACTAGCGTGTCGACAGATTTAGAGCTTAGCAGTGGTCAGGGAGATTAGGGATGGATGTCATACATGGTGGAAAATAAAAATGGCGGTGCGGAAGGGTCGATACAGAGATAGACGGTCATCGTAGGTGAGAAGGTGGCCGTGAGGCATATTGGTTTTTTAATTTTTAAAATTTAAACGAAGTCAAAATTTGGCATGGTTTCATTATATGATCTCTAGAGGATGTAGTCAAAATTTGAGAAAGTTTAGAAAAGGTTATGGCATACACTACTTAGAAACCAGACCATCTTCAAGGAAGAATCTTGGTTTTGAGATGGAACGAGTCAGGTTTGAACGCGAAGGGACTACTGCTTTCGTCGATTAACCTTAATTTTTTATGCACTTAAAATGTACCATTACATGTTCCATGTCATAGTTTGGTATTTTTCAAATTTAAAAAACCAGTAAGATCCATGTTTGGGGGTCGAGTCTCTTCACACCATGATGTTTGGAGTTACACTTTCTTTTCTTGTATAAGGCCTGAGCATAGGCTCAAGAACACCAATATAATTTTTCAAGCCAATTTGCCCAACTTCTTCATCCACTTGGAGTCCACATTTTAATTACGTGAGTTAAATGCCTAGAAATGCACTAAATGTCTTAAATATAACATTTTTTTAGTAAAACATCCCTAGTTTCTCCCACATTGAACATGTTACATTGTGTTACTAATACCAATTTTTGGCATTTGTTTTGAACCATTTTCTCATTTTAAGTCATGAATTGCATTTCTAGCTATTTACCAAATAATATCCAATTTCGAACTACATGTTTACAAAAACTGAACTGTAAATTCAAATAAAATCCATATTTAGTTACTTATATATATTTCTATCTCCCTCCAAAAAAAGAACTTATAACTAAAAAGTTTTCTATTGAAAATCCAAATGCATACATGCATTTTATTTCTTTTTAATTGTTTGCCGAGTGTCTTATAAAAAACACTCTAGCCTACTGCCGATAGTTTTTGTTTGATGAGTATAACACTCAACAATGCACCTGTTTGCCTAGTTTCATTTTCTACGAGTATTTTGTCTGGGACACTCGTTTGCCGAGTGTTCAAGCAAACGATGCGACACTTGGCAAACAAGGTTTTTCCAGTAGTGATTGGCCCCAAACCTGCTACCCTGCATGTTGTTGTTTTCACCATTGGTCTCTTTTTCTCCATAGTGCGTTCCCTGATTTTGTTAAATGCTTAACATGTGTTGACTAGTATTGCTCCAATAGTCTATATAAGCGAAGTTGTGTCTTGTGGCATTTCCACGCTGAGGCTGCATACTAGTTGTAGAGCAGCAAGTTGTGACCGCAGCAGTTGATCGAAGCTCCATCTCTGGTATCTCCAATTGATCAAAGGTAACTTTGTTTCACAGTTCATCATCCATGATCTCCAATATTTTCTCAGTTGTTCCATGCATCAGTTGTAGATGAGAAAATCCATGAACTTTAATGTTGCCTCGCAAACTGTGTGCAAATCATACCTAGATCCTAGGTCCTAGGCTAAGCACCTGATTTCTAACCGGCTCCGCTTGCAACCTAGTACGTGATTGTGGCCTTATTAGTTAACAAAGACATAGCTTTTTGTTTATATAGCACAAAAGGTTTTCATCTCATTTTATATCGGCAAAGAAGGGACCCAGGGTTATTGAGTCTTTTATAAATGTACAACATTCCAGATTCTTCTGTTTGCTAGTGCAAGTGCTACTATGGGAAGCACAGGGGCAGCTAGAACCATGCCAGTGCAGGAGCTTGCTGGAGCCCTTGGCACACCCGACGTGCCAGCACCGTACGTCGTGCGCACGCACAAGGACCAACAACTCTCCTCGGCGGTTGTAGCGCCGGTCCCTGTCATCGACCACGGCCGCCTTCTACAGAAGGACGACAGCGCCGACGAAGCTGCGAAGCTCCGGTCAGCGATCGAGTCCTGGGGCCTCTTCATGGTAAGTAATATTCCAATGAGTCGGTAGTGCACCACCATTTCGGAACAAGATCAAAGCATGCATGTCTACCTCGCTTCACATGTATGTTCCTCCAGGTCAGTAACCACGGCGTAGACGCCGCGGTGATAGAGAGCATGAGAGCCGCGTCGAGGGAGTTTTTCCGGCAGCCGCTCGAAGAGAAGCAAAGATACAGTAACCTGATCTGCGGCGAGCAGTTCCAGTCAGAGGGGTACGGGAACGACCGGGTGAGCTCGCCGGACCAGACCCGGGATTGGACCGATCGCCTCTACCTCAAGGTGGAGCCCGAAGACGAGCGGCGCATTGCCCTCTGGCCAGAGCATCCTGAAAACTTCAGGTGACCGATCTCATAGAGTGATGTCGACTTACACAAATTTTCCTATTGGAAGGAAGGTTTGTTGAAGGATCATTAAAACATGTATTGTTTTGTTTGCAGGGATGCTCTGCACGAGTTCACCAAGAAATGTGGGAAATTGAAGGACGAATTGCTCCGGGCAATGGGGAAGCTGTTGGAGCTTGACGATGACGACTACTTCGTGGACCAGCTTGGGGAGAAGGCTCTTACTAACGCCAGATGCAGCTACTACCCAGAGTGTCCAAGGCCAGAGCTCGTGTTCGGCCTCAAGCCCCACTCCGATGGAACCGTTGTTACTGTCCTAATGGTCGACGACAGCGTCGGTGGCCTGCAAGTTCTCAGAGATGGAGTTTGGTGGGATGTACCTGTGGTACCTCAGACACTGTTGATCCTTATAGGAGATCAAATAGAGGTACGCTTATAGAAATATAATTTCTAGCTTGAAATAGTTATTGTTAGTAATATTTATTTATTTGAACCTTATGGATGTACATAGTTTTCCATTTCTCAGTGGTCAAAATTGTGATGTTCAATACGTTTAATGATGATACATATTTACGCCATGTATAGATTACATCTTAGCCTGATCGTAGCATATCAAATATTCAAGTCTATTCTACCGTGTCCAAAATATAACAGTCAAAAGTTACATGTCCGGGATCTCAAAATACCAAATCGTCAACATTGTGTGCTTTTGCCAGAAGATTCTAAGCTCTTGGACTGATGTAGTTACAAATTTGTGACACAGATAATGAGCAATGGGATATTTAAGAGCCCTGTGCATAGGGTAATCACAAATGCAAAGAAAGAGAGGCTATCAGTGGCTCTAGACTACTCTGTTGATCCTGAGAGAGAAATCGAGCCATCGCCTCAACTGGTCAATGAGAAGAGACCTGCGTTGTACAGAAAAGTGAAGGTCAAGGACTACATTGCCACTTATTACAATCATTTTTTTCAAGGGGAAATGGTGATCGATACGATTAAGATATAACTAAGTATGGCATGATGGGTTTCTTGAAAAAGAATGTGGCCAAAACAAATGATTGTATCATGTATCTTTATATGTCAAGTGTATTTACTCTCTTTGTTCAACAACACATGTTGTGTCAGCTTTGTGTATGGTCTACATGCTAATAAACTATGAATGTTGTGATATTGTTCATGGATTTATATAAAATTATGGGATGATAGTATTTTTAATACCCCAATTTTCACTCTGTTTTTTATTGGTTTTATTTGTTGTTCTTAATTTTGGTGGTATTTTAGTTTGGATTTCTTTTGGGTTCAACAAAATTTGGTAACCGGGTGTCGTTAAGGCTACACACATCCTGTCTCCAACCCATGACACCGCACATGGCCCAAAATCAAGATCATATCCGTCCAGGAAATTAAGTATTTTCCTATTAAAGGGCATTTTTTTAGAGACACCGATTACAACATTGTTGCACACATGCACACACTAACACCACCACACAAGGCACTTACACAACTTTTACTGAAGACCGGGTCGAAGTAGCGGAGCTTGAAGATTGATGAAGTAACCACTGACGACTCGCTATTGACGGGAAGGTTGCCTCCCACTAAATTAATAACCCGCAGCAATGAGACACCAAAGCGTCAAATCAGGGGTTTGATCTTTCACCATTACAAACAAAACCATCTATATCCTAGATGAAAATTTTCAAGAAAATTCATGGAGCTCCCTGCACCCATACAAAACCAAGATATGCAGACTCCATACTTCAACCATTCCTTTGGAAAATTAACTTTCTCTTATTAATCCCAAAAATTATCAACACCATATTTCTACTCCTCCACTCCAGACGAGACCTGGGAAATTTAATCGAAGGCTCTAGGGGTGCCTAGAGCTGTATGCTCTGGCTAGGATCGACCAATTCTTTTTCCATTTCTACACAACAAAACATTTCGACCTACATTCACATGTGCCAATTGTTGCATAGGCCCATAGATCATTGTCTCCCTAACATTTCCCATTCCCGAAAGGCAAATCCATGTTGTCACAGATGGCTCGACTAATTGTTAGATCGCCTTGCTTGGTACATTCGTATTAAACCCATTTTAGTCGTACACATTACCTTAACTCGTTTGTTTCCCCTGACAGAATCCCTTCCTCTTCTATTGTTCCTATCTCTAATCATGAGACATTCTCGTCTGCTTGGGTTTTTTAAGTAGCTATCTCATCATCCAATCTTCCATGTCAATGTTTCATGTGATTTGCAGAAGCAGGAATTCATATCGTCGAACGAGGGTGTATTTTGAGATAGGAAGACGGGATGACCAGCCAACCTCAATAAAAAAATAGCTAGAGGAGGCACGAATTGCAATGGTCATTGGTGTAATTGATTGAAGTAAAGTACATGATGTCAAGTTCTCCATAGGGATTGAAGTATAGTTATTATACAAATTCTTAAAGCCAAGCGATACTAGGACAAAGTGATTGATCGACAGTGATTAACAACAAAGGTAAAGGAAAATTATCCAGAAAGGTAACAACAAAGGAAATAGTCAACATCACAGAGTAATGAAGAAGTGCAAGCTATTTGTTTATAAAGGTTAATTATTCACTCATAATGTAGCGTCAAGCAGATACAAAGCATGACTAGATATCAGTAAGTTTTATGGGACCAAAGCTATCCCTATATTGAGAGAAGTAAAATAGCAACATGTAAAGGTTTAGAGAAGCTCATACAAGAGCAAATTAAAAGAAATATTAATCATTATTTTTATTATTCTTTTCAACTATAACGACACGAATAAATAGGCCAAACAACTAGGAGCCGGAATTACTCAGTACCAGGGAATAAACTGTAGCTAAACTTCAAAGTTCAAACTAAATAGAAATAATTTGTACCAAAATTTTGAGTGGTACTCGACATTACTAAGAACTGAAACAGACAGGAGAAGCAAGAGTTAAGGATATGCAGATAGTGAAGCAAAGCTCGGGAACTTCAAATAGAGAAGCAAAGATTACATGATTCCAAAGTTGGAAATCAGTCAGCTAGCTAGTTGACAGGGAGGTACATAATCAATCGAAGCTGAAGCAGGGACAAGAAGGAGAAGTGTATCTGCTGCCGGCAGGTCACTTCCATGGATCATGAACTGGGTCTCCGCTCCGCTCTTGACTTCCCAACAGCCATCGTCTCCACTCTCTTTTCTCTCCCCATCCAACAACCCCCTCTCGATCCTTCCCCTTCCCGCCTCACGCCAACGTCATGATCATGTTTTCTTACTTAATTCATCGACTTATCACTGGCCTGCTGGGCTTACTTTGGTAGTGCTTTGAGCTTTACGCCTAGAGTCCATATTCTGTCTACTTGATCAATATTTGGATTTGGGCCGAAGATTTTTTGGGGGGACAAGGCGATTGTGCCCTTCCTGTCTAGTGAGACCCCCTCTGTGATCCCAAGAGCTATATTTCGCATTAAGCGAGATGGTAGCAGCTCTTTTTGAAAGATTTTCTCGTCTCCTGTTGCAACAGGGCCGGCCCATTTTTCTTTTCGATCGCTGCCAGGCGAAGTTCGCTTGCGAGCGGTCGATCGTTTCGCTTGTTCAACTCTATTTTACTATTCTCCTTTGCTTTTTTGTTTCTTCTCCGGTTTTCTCCGCATTTTAGTTTTTTTCCTTTGTTTTTCTAGTTTTCTCCGTTTCTTTTCTTTTTTTGGTTTCTTTTGTTTCTTTACTTTTTTCTTCTCCTGTTTTTTGTTTTCTTTTCATTCCTTTTACATCTGTTTCTTCGGTTTTATTTTTATTTTTATTTTTACTTTGATTTATTTTGTTTCTTTTTTGTTTTCTGTATTTCTTTTTGTTTTCATTCTACATTTCTGGTATATGTCAACAACATTTTTATAATGCATGTTTAATATTTTTCTAGTATAAACCATTTTTTCTACACATTTTAATCATTTTCAAATACTTGATTAACATTTTTTCAAATACAAGATTTACATTTTCTGAATACACAGTGAACATTTTTCTATATGTTCTAAAGATTTTTTAAATGTTTGATTAATTGTCTCCAAATAAAGCAATTTAAAATTTTGAATTCATGGTGAACATTTTGTCTGTACACATTTAACATTTTCCAAATGCTTCATTAACAGTTTTCAAACACTTGTTCAACATTCTATCAAATGCTTGATTAAAAGTTTTATATGCATCATCATTTTTATTTACCATTTTTTAATACATGGGCAACATTTTACCGGAGTACCGGGAGGTTACCGGAACCCCCCCGGGGACTTAATGGGCCTTAGTGGGCCTTGGTGGAAGAGAGGAGAGGCGGCCAGGGCAAGGGCCGCGGCCCCTCCCCCCTAGTTCGAATAGGACAAGGAGAAGGGGGCGGCGCCCCCCCTTCCTTCTTCTCATCCACCTCTTTCCCCTCTCTCTCCTAGTCAAACAAGGAAAAGGGAGGGAGTCCTACTCCCAGTAGGAGTAGGACTCCTCCTGGCGCGCCCCTCTCTAGGCCGGCCACACCCCCCTTGCTCCTTTATATACGGGGGCAGGGGCACCCCAGAGACACAACAATTGATCTGTTTGATCTTTTAGCCGTGTGCGGTGCCCCCTCCACCATAGTCCATCTCGATAATACTGTAGCGGTGCTTAGGCGAAGCCCTGCGTCGGTAGAACATCATCATTGTCACCACACCGTCGTGCTGACGAAACTCTCCCTCAACACTCGGCTGGATCGGAGTTCGAGGGACGTCATCGGGCTGAACGTGTGCTGAACTCGGAGGTGCCGTGCGTTCGGTACTTGATCGGTCGGATCGTGAAGACGTACGACTACATCAACCGCGTCGTGCTAACGCTTCCGCTTTCAGTCTACGAGGGTACGTGGACAACACTCTCCCCTCTCGTTGCTATGCATCACCAAGATCTTGCGTGTGCGTAGGTAAAATTTTGAAATTACTACGTTACTCAATAGTGGTATCAGAACCTGGTTTTATGCGTAGATGTCATATGTATGAGTAGAACACAAGTGAGTTGTGGGCAATATAAGTCATACTGCTTACCAGCATGTCATACTTTGGTTCGGCGGTATTGTTGGATGAAGCGGCCCGAACCGACATTACGCGTACGCTTACGCAAGACTGGTTCTATCGACGTGCTTTGCACATAGGTGGCTGGCGGGTGTCAGTTTCTCCAACTTTAGTTGAACCGAGTCCTTGCGAAGGTTAAAACAACATCAACTTGACAAACTATCATTGTGGTTTTGATGCGTAGGTAAGAATGGTTCTTGCTAAGTCCGTAGCAGCCACGTAAAACTTGCAAACAAAGTAGAGGGCGTCTAACTTGTTTTTGCAGGGCATGTTGTGATGTGATATGGTCAAGACATGATGCTAAATTTTATTGTATGAGATGATCATATTTTGTAACCGAGTTATCGGCAACTGGCAGGAGCCATATGGTTGTCGCTTTATTGTATGCAATGCAATTGCCCTGTAATGCTTTACTTTATCACTAAGCGGCAGCGATAGTCGTAGAAGCATAAGATTGGCGAGACGACAACGATGCTACGATGGAGATCAAGGTGTCACGCCGGTGACGATGGTGATCATGACGGTGCTTCGGAGATGGAGATCACAAGCACAAGATGATGATGGCCATATCATATCACTTATATTCATTGCATGTGATGTTTATCTTTTATGCATCTTATCTTGCTTTGATTGACGGTAGCATTATAAGATGATCTCTCACTAAATTTTAAGATAAAAGTGTTCTCCCTGAGTATGCACCGTTGCCCAAGTTCGTCGTGCCCAGACACCACGTGATGATCGGGTGTGATAAGCTCTACGTCCATCTACAACGGGTGCAAGCCAGTTTTGCACACGCAGAATACTCAGGTTAAACTTGACGAGCCTAGGATATGCAGATATGGCCTCGGAACACTGAGACCGAAAGGTCGAGCGTGAATTATATAGTAGATATGATCAACATAGTGATGTTCACCATTGAAAACTACTGCATTTCACGTGATGATCGGTTATGGTTTAGTTGATTTGGATCACGTGATCAATTAGAAGATTAGAGGGATGTCTTTCTAAGTGGGAGTTCTTAGGTAATATGATTAACTGAACTTAAATTTATCATGAACTTAGTACCTGATAGTATCTTGCTTGTCTACGTTGATTGTAGATAGATGGCCCGTGCTGTTGTTTCGTTAAATTTTAATGCGTTCCTTGAGAAAGCAAAGTTGAAAGATGATGGTAGCAATTACACGGACTGGGTCCGTAACTTGAGGATTATCCTCATTGCTGCACAGAAGAGTTACGTCCTGGAAGCACCGCTAGGTGTACCACCTGCGCCAGCAACTGCAGACATTGTGAATGCCTGGCAGTCACGTGTTGATGACTACTCGATAGTTCAGTGTGCCATGCTTTACGGCTTAGAACTGGGACTTCAACGACGTTTTGAACGTCATGGAGCATATGAGATGTTCCAGGAGTTGAAGTTAATATTCCAAAAGAATGCCCGGATTGAGAGATATGAAGTCTCCAATAAGTTCTATAGCTGCAAGATGGAGGAGAATAGTTCTGTCAGTGAGCATATACTCAAGATGTCTGGGTACTGCAATCACTTGATTCAACTGGGAGTTAATCTTCCGGATGATAGCTGTTGGGGAACGTAGCAGAAAACAATTTTTTTTCTACGGTTTCACCAAGATCCATCTATGAGTTCATCTAGCAGCGAGTGATTGGATGCATCTACATACCTTTGTAGATCGTGAGCGGAAGCGTTCAAAGAACGGGGTTGATGTAGTCGAACACGACGTGATCCAAATCACCGATGACCAAGCGCCGAACGGACGGCGCCTCCGCGTTCAACACACGTACGGAACGGATGACGTCTCCTCCTTTCTTGATCCAGCAAGGGGGAAGGAGAGGTTGATGAAGATCCAGCAGCACGACGGTGTGGTGGTGGATGCAGGGCGTCACAGTAGCAGGGCTTCGCCGTGTACTACGAGGGAGAGATGTAACAGGGGAGAGGGAAGCACCAAAGGCTAAGGTATGAAGTCCTCCCTCTCCTCAACTATATATAGGAGGGCCAAGGGGGGTGGTGCGCCAGCCTAGGAGATCCAATCTCCTAGGTGCGGCAGCCAAGGGGAGGTTTCCCTCCCCCCCAAGGCACCTAGAGGTGCCTTCCACCATTGGGACTCTTCCCTTAAGTGGAACCCTAGGCGCATGGGCTTTTGGGGCTGGTGCCCTTGGCCCATCTAGGCCAAGGCACACCCCCTACAGCCCATGTGGCCCCCCGGGACAGGTGGCCCCACCCGGTGGGACCCCGGGACCCTTCCGGTGGTCCCGGTACAATACCAATGACCCCGAAACTTGTCCCGATGGCCGAAACTGCACTTCCTATATATAATTCTTTACCTCCGGACCATTCTGGAACTCCTCGTGACGTCCGAGATCTCATCCGGGACTCCGAACAACATTCGGGTTACTGCATATACATATCTTCACAACCCTAGCATCACCGAACCTTAAGTGTGTAGACCCTATGGGTTCGGGAGACATGCAGACATGACCGGGACGACTCTCTGGTCAATAACCAACAGCGGGATCTGGATACCCATGTTGGCTCCCACATGCTCCACGATGATCTCATCGGATGAACCACGATGTCGAGGATTAAACAACCCCGTATACAATTCCCTTTGTCAATCGGTATGTTACTTGCCCGAGACTCGATCGTTGGTATACCAATACCTTGTTCAGTCTCGTTACCAGCAAGTCACTTTACTCGTACCGTAATGCATGATCCCGTGATCAACCACTTGGTCACCTTGAGCTCATAATGATGATGCATTACCGAGTGGGCCCAGTGATACCTCTCCGTTATATGGAGTGACAAATCCCAGTCTCGATCCGTGTCAACCCAACAGACACTTTCGGAAATACCTGTAGTGCACCTTTATAGTCACCCAGTTACGTTGTGACGTTTGATACACCCAAAGCACTCTTACGGTATCCGGGAGTTACACGATCTCATGGTCAAAGGAAAAGATACTTGACATTGGAAAAGCTCTAGCAAACGAACTACACGATCTTGTGCTATGCTTAGGATTAGGTCTTGTCCATCACATCATTCTCCTAATGATGTGATCCCGTTATCAATGACATCCAATGTCCAAGCCAGGAAACCATGACTATCTGTTGATCAACGAGCTAGTCAACTAGAGGCTTACTAGGGACATATTATGGTCTATGTATTCACACGTGTATTACGATTTCCGGATAATACAGTTATAGCATGAATAAAGACAATTATCATGAACAAAGAAATATAATAATAATACTTTTATTATTGCCTCTAGGGCATATTTCCAACAGTCTCCCACTTGCACTAGAGTCAATAATCTAGTTACATTGTGATGAATCGAACACCCATGGAATTCTGGTGTTGATCATGTTTTGCCCTAGGGAGAGGTTTAGTCAACGGATCTGCTATATTCAGGTCCGTATGTACTTTACAAATCTCTATGTCTCCATCTTGAACATTTTCACGAATGGAGTTGAAGCGACGCTTGATGTGCCTTGTCTTCTTGTGAAACCTGGGCTCCTTGGCAAGTGCAATGGCTCCAGTGTTATCACAGAAGAGTTTGATTGGCCCCGACGCATTGGGTATGACTCCTAGGTCGGTGATGAACTCCTTCACCCATATTGCTTCATGTCTGCCTCCGAGGCTGCCATGTACTCCGCTTCACATGTAGATCCCTCCACGACGCTTTTCTTGCAGCTGCACCAGCTCACTGCTCCACCATTCAATATATACACGTATCCGGTTTGTGACTTAGAGTCATCCAGATCTGTGTCGAAGCTAGCGTCGACGTAACCCTTTACGACGAGCTCTTCGTCACCTCCATAAACGAGAAACATTTCCTTAGTCCTTTTCAGGTACTTCAGGATATTCTTGACCGCTGTCCAGTGTTCCTTACCGGGATTACTTTGGTACCTTCCTACCAAACTTACGGCAAGGTTTACATCAGGTCTGGTACACAGCATGGCATACATAATAGAACCTATGGCTGAGGCATAGGGGATGACACTCATTTCTTCTATCTCTTCTGCCGTGGTCGGGCATTGAGCTGAGCTCAATCTCACACCTTGCAAAACAGGCAAGAACCCTTTCTTGGACTGATCCATTTTGAACTTCTTCAAAATCTTATCAAGGTATGTGCTTTGTGAAAGACCTATGAGGCGTCTTGATCTATCCCTATAGATCTTGATGCCTAATATATAAGCAGCTTCTCCAAGGTCCTTCATTGAAAAACTCTTATTCAAGTAGGCCTTGATGCTGTCCAAGAGTTCTATATCATTTCCCATCAAAAGTATGTCATCTACATATAATATGAGAAATGCTACAGAGCTCCCACTCACTTTCTTGTAAACGCAGGCTTCTCCATAAGTCTGCGTAAACCCAAACGCTTTGATCATCTCATCAAAGCGAATGTTCCAACTCCGAGATGCTTGCACCAGCCCATAAATCGAGCGTTGGAGCTTGCACACCTTGTCAGCATTCTTAGGATCGACAAAACCTTCCGGCTGCATCATATACAATTCTTCCTTAGGAAACCATTAAGGAATGCCGTTTTGACGTCCATTTGCCATATTTCATAATCGTAGAATGCGGCAATTGCTAACATGATTCGGACGGACTTTAGCTTCGCTACCGGTGAGAAAGTCTCATCGTAGTCAACCCCTTGAACTTGTCGATAACCCTTAGCGACAAGCCGAGCTTTATAGATGGTCACATTACCATCCGCGTCTGTCTTCTTCTTAAAGATCCATTTATTTTCTATGGCTCGCCGTTCAACGGGCAAGTCAGTCAAAGTCCATACTTCGTTTTCATACATGGATCCTATCTCGGATTTCATGGCTTCTAGCCATTTGTCGGAATCCGGGTCCGCCATCGCTTCTTCATAGTTCGAAGGTTCACCATTGTCTAACAACATGATTTCCAAGACAGGGTTGCCGTACCACTCTGGTGCGGAACGTGTCCTTGTGGACCTTCGAATTTCAGTAGGAGCTTGATCAGAAGTATCTTGATCATCATGAACAACTTCCTCTCTAGTCGGTGCAGGCACCTCAGGAACATTTTCTTGAGTTGTGCCATTTACCGGTTCAAGAGGCAATACTTCAACAAGTTCTACTTTCCTCCCACTTACTTCTTTCGAGAGAAACTCTTTCTCTAGAAAGGATCCATTCCTGGCAATAAGGATCTTGCCTTCGGATCTGAGGTAGAAGGTATACCCAGCAGTTTCTTTAGGGTATCCTATGAAGACGCATTTTTCCGACTTGGGTTCGAGCTTTTCAGGTTGAAGTTTCTTGACATAAGCATCGCATCCCCAAACTTTTAGAAACGACAGCTTAGGTTTCTTCCCAAACCATAATTCATACGGTGTCGTCTCAACGGATTTCGACGGAGCCCTATTTAAAGTGAATGCGGCAGTCTCTAAAGCATAGCCCCAAAAAGATAGCGGTAAATCGGTAAGAGACATCATAGATCGTACCATATCTAATAGAGTGCGATTACGACGTTCGGACACACCATTACGCTGAGGTGTTCCAGGCGGCGTGAGTTGTGAAACTATTCCACATTTTCTTAAGTGTGTGCCAAATTCGTTTCTCAAGTATTCTCCTCCACGATCTGATCGTAGAAACTTGATTTTCCTGTCATGTTGATTCTCAACCTCACTCTGAAATTCCTTGAACTTTTCAAAGGTTTCAGACTTGTGTTTCATTAAGTAGACATACCCATATCTACTCAAGTCATCAGTGAGGGTGAGAACATAACGATAGCCACCGCGAGCCTCAACACTCATTGGACTGCACACATCAGTATGTATGATTTCCAATAAGTTGGTTGCTCGCTCCATTGTTCCTGAGAACGGAGTCTTGGTCATTTTTCCCATGAGGCATGGTTCGCACGTGTCAAATGATTCATAATCAAGAGACTCTAAAAGTCCATCTGCATGGAGCTTCTTCATGCGTTTGACACCTATGTGACCAAGGCGGCAGTGCCACAAGTATGTGGGACTATCATTATCAACCTTACATCTTTTGGTACTCACACTATGAATATGTGTAGTAATACGCTCGAGATTCATTAAGAATAAACCATTGACTATCGGAGCATGACCATAAAACATATCTCTCATATAAATAGAACAACCATTATTCTCGGATTTAAATGAGTAGCCATCTCGTATTAAACGAGATCCTGATACAATGTTCATGCTCAAACATGGCACTAAATAACAATTATTGAGGTTTATAACTAATCCCGTAGGTAAATGTAGAGGTAGCGTGCCGACGGCGATCACATCGACCTTGGAACCATTCCCGACGCGCATCGTCACCTCGTCCTTCACCAGTCTCCGTTTATTCCGCAGCTCCTGCTGTGAGTTACAAATATGAGCAACAGCACCGGTATCAAATACCCAGGGGTTACTGCGAGCACTGGTAAGGTACACATCAATTACATATATATCAAATATACCTTTGGTGTTGCCGGCCTTCTTGTCCGCTAAGTATTTGGGGGCAGTTCCGCTTCCAGTGACCCTTCCCTTTGCAATAAAAGCACTCTGTTTCAGGCTTGGGTCCATTCTTTGACTTCTTCCCGACATCTTGCTTGCCGGGCGCAGCAACTTCCTTGCCGTCCTTCTTGAAGTTCTTTTTACCCTTGCCCTTCTTGAACTTAGTGGTTTTATTCATCATCAGCACTTGATGTTCCTTCTTGACTTCTACCTCTGCTGATTTCAGCATAGCAAATACTTCAGGAATGGTCTTTACCATCCCCTGCATATTGAAGTTCATCACAAAGCTCTTGTAGCTTGGTGGAAGCGACTGGAGGATTCTGTCAATGACCGCGTCATCCGGGAGATTAACTCCCAGCTGAGTCAAGCGGTTATGTAACCCAGACATAGTGAGTATGTGCTCACTGACAGAACTATTTTCTCCATCTTACAACTGAAGAATTTGTCGGAGACTTCATATCTCTCGATCCGGGCATGAGCTTGAAAAACCATTTTTAGCTCTTCGAACATCTCATATGCTCCATGTCTCTCAAAACGCTTTTGGAGCCCCGGCTCTAAGCTGTAAAGCATGCCGCACTGAACGAGTGAGTAGTCATCAGTACGTGTCTGCCAAGCGTTCATAGCGTCTTGGTTCTGTGGGACGGGTGGATCACCTAGCGGTGCTTGTAGGACATAATCTTTCTTGGCAGCTATGAGGATGATCCTCAGGTTCCGGACCCAGTCCATATAGTTGCTGCCATCGTCTTTCAGCTTGGTTTTCTCTAGGAACGCGTTGAAATTGAATACAACGTTGGCCATTTGATCTACAAGACATATTGTAAATATTTTAGACTAAGTTCATGATAATTAAGTTCATCTAATCAAATTATTAATGAACTCCCACTCAGATTAGACATACCTCTAGTCATCTAAGTGTTACACGATCCGAGTCGACTAGGCCGTGTCCGATTAACACGTGAGACGGACTAGTCATCACCGGTGAACATTTTCATGTTGATCGTATCTTCCATACGACTCGTGTTCGACCTTTCGGTCTCTGTGTTCCGAGGCCATGTCTATACATGCTAGGCTCGTCAAGTTAACCCTAAGTGTTTTTGCATGTGTAAAACTGTCTTACACCCGTTGTATGTGAACGTAAGGATCTATCACACCCGATTAACACGTGGTGCTTCGAAACGACGAACTGTAGCAACGGTGCACAGTTAGGGGAGAACACTTCTTGAAATTGTTGTAAGGGATCATCTTATTCACTATCGTCGTTCTAAGTAAACAAGATGCAAAACATGATAAACATCACATGCAATCAAATAATAATAGTGACATGATATGGCCAATATCACATAGCTCCTTTGATCTCCATCTTGGGGCTCCATGATCATCCTGTCACCGTCATACTCATCGACATGTAAGTTGTGATTCCTTGTACAATAGCATGAACATCTCATACATCACATATAGATCATTCATCATTCATCACAACTTTGGCCATATCATATCACAAAGCACTTGCTGCAAAAACAAGTTAGACGTCCTCTAATTGTTGTTGCAGGTTATACGTGGCTGAAGTAGGGTTCTAACAAGAACGTTTTCTTACCTACGTGAAAGCCACAACGTGATTTGTCAACTTCTATTTACCCTTCATAAGGACCCTATTCATCGAATCTGCTCCAACTAAAGTAGGAGAAACAGACACCCACCAGCCACCTTATGCAACTTGTGCATGTTAGTCGGTGGAACCGGTCTCACATAAGCATACGTGTAAGGTTGGTCCGGGCCGCTTCATCCCACAATACCGTTGAAGCAAGATAAGACTAGTAGCGGCAAGAAAGTTGACAACATCTACGCCCACAACAAATTGTGTTCTACTCGCGCAAGAGAACTACGCATAGACCTAGCTCATGATGCCACTGTTGGGGAACGTAGCAGAAAACAAAAAAAATTCTACGGTTTCAACAAGATCCATCTATGAGTTCATCTAGCAGCGAGTGATTGGATGCATCTACATACCTTTGTAGATCGCGAGCGGAAGCGTTCAAAGAATGGGGTTAATGTAGTCGAACACGACGTGATCCAAATCACCGATGACCAAGCGCCGAACGGACGGCGCCTCCGCGTTCAGCACACGTACGGAACGGATGACTTCTCCTCCTTTCTTGATCCAGCAAGGGGGAAGGAGAGGTTGATGAAGATCCAGCAGCACGACGGTGTGGTGGTGGATGCAGGGCGTCACAGTAGCAGGGCTTCGCCGTGTACTACGAGGGAGAGATGTAACAGGGGAGAGGGAAGCACCAAAGGCTAAGGTATGAAGTCCTCCCTCTCCTCAACTATATATAGGAGGGCCAAGGGGGGTGGTGCGCCAGCCTAGGAGATCCAATCTCCTAGGTGCGGCAGCCAAGGGGAGGTTTCCCTCCCCCCCAAGGCACCTAGAGGTTCCTTCCACCATTGGGACTCTTCCCTTAAGTGGAACCCTAGGCGCATGGGCTTTTGGGGCTGGTGCCCTTGGCCCATCTAGGCCAAGGCGCACCCCCTACAGCCCATGTGGCCCCCCGGGACAGGTGGCCCCACCCGGTGGGCCCCCGGGACCCTTCCGGTGGTCCCGGTACAATACCGATGACCCCGAAACTTGTCCCGATGGCCGAAACTGCACTTCCTATATATAATTCTTTACCTCCGGACCATTCCGGAACTCCTCGTGACGTCCGGGATCTCATCCGGGACTCTGAACAACATTCGGGTTACTGCATATACATATCTTCACAACCCTAGCATCACCGAACCTTAAGTGTGTAGACCCTACGGGTTCGGGAGACATGCAGACATGACCGGGACGACTCTCCGGTCAATAACCAACAGCGGGATCTGGATACCCATGTTGACTCCCACATGCTCCACGATGATCTCATCGGATGAACCACGATGTCGAGGATTAAACAACCCCGTATACAATTCCCTTTGTCAATCGGTATGTTACTTGCCCGAGACTCGATCGTCGGTATACCAATACCTTGTTCAGTCTCGTTACTGGCAAGTCACTTTACTCGTACCATAATGCATGATCCCGTGATCAACCACTTGGTCACCTTGAGCTCATAATGATGATGCATTACCGAGTGGGCCCAGTGATACCTCTCCGTTATATGGAGTGACAAATCCCAGTCTCGATCCGTGTCAACCCAACAAACACTTTTGGAAATACCTGTAGTGCACCTTTATAGTCACCCAGTTACGTGGTGACGTTTGATACACCCAAAGCACTCTTACAGTATCCGGGAGTTACACGATCTCATGGTCAAAGGAAAAGATACTTGACATTGGAAAAGCTCTAGCAAACGAACTACACGATCTTGTGCTATGCTTAGGATTAGGTCTTGTCCATCACATCATTCTCCTAATGATGTGATCCCGTTATCAATGACATCCAATGTCCATAGCCAGGAAACCATGACTATCTGTTGATCAACGAGCTAGTCAACTAGAGGCTTACTAGGGACATATTATGGTCTATGTATTCACACATGTATTACGATTTCCGGATAATACAGTTATAGCATGAATAAAGACAATTATCATGAACAAAGAAATATAATAATAATACTTTTATTATTGCCTCTAGGGAATATTTCCAACAATAGCGTCACTGACAGAATTCTCCAATCATTGCCACCAAGCTACAAGAGCTTCGTGATGAACTATAATATGCAAGGGATGGATAAGACGATTCCCGAGCTCTTCGCGATGCTAAAGGCAGCGGAGGTAGAAATCAAGAAGGAGCATCAAGTGTTGATGGTCAATAAGACCAACAGTTTCAAGAAAAAGGGCAAAGGGAAGAAGAAGGGGAACTTCAAGAAGAACAACAAGCAAGTTGCTTCTCAGGAGAAGAAACCCAAGTCTGGACCTAAGCCTGAGACTGAGTGCTTCTACTGCAAGCATACTGGTCACTGGAAGCGGAACTGCCCCAAGTATTTGTCGCATAAGAAGGATGGCAAGGTGAACAAAGGTATATGTGATATACATGTTATTGATGTGTACCTTACTAGAGCTCACAGTAGCACCTGGGTATTTGATACCGGTTCTGTTGCTAATATTTGCAACTCGAAACAGGGACTACGGATTAAGCGAACACTGGCCAAGGATGAGGTGATGATGCGCGTGGGAAATGGTTCCAAAGTCGATGTGATCGCGGTCGGCGCGCTACCTCTACATCTACCTTCGGGATTAGTTTTAGACCTAAATAATTGTTATTTGGTGCCAGCGTTGAGCATGAACATTATATCTGGATCTTGTTTGATGCGAGACGGTTATTCATTTAAATCAGAGAATAATGGTTGTTCTATTTATATGAGTAATATCTTTTATGGTCATGCACCCTTGAAGAGTGGTCTATTTTTGATGAATCTCGATAGTAGTGATGCACATATTCATAATGTTGAAGCCAAAAGATGCAGAGTTGATAATGATAGTGCAACTTATTTGTGGCACTGCCATTTAGGTCATATCGGTGTAAAGCGCATGAAGAAACTCCATACTGATGGACTTTTGGAACCACTTGATTATGAATCACTTGGTACTTGCGAACCGTGCCTCATGGGCAAGATGACTAGAACGCCGTTCTCCGGAACTATGGAGAGAGCAACAGATTTGTTGGAAATCATACATATAGATGTATGTGGTCCGATGAATGTTGAGGCTCGTGGCGGATATCGTTATTTTCTCACCTTCACAGATGATTTAAGCAGATATGGGTATATCTACTTAATGAAGCATAAGTCTGAAACGTTTGAAAAGTTCAAAAAAATTCAGAGTGAAGTTGAAAATCATCGTAACAAGAAAATAAAGTTTCTATGATCTGATCGTGGAGGAGAATATTTGAGTTACGAGTTTGGTCTACATTTGAAACAATGCGGAATAGTTTAGCAACTCATGCCACCCGGAACACCACAGCGCAATGGTGTGTCCGAACGTCGTAATCGTACTTTACTAGATATGGTGCAAACTATGATGTCTCTTACTGATTTACCGCTATCGTTTTGGGGTTATGCTTTAGAGACGGCCGCATTCACGTTAAATAGGGAACCATCAAAATCCGTTGAGATGACGCCTTATGAACTGTGGTTTGGCAAGAAACCAAAGTTGTCATTTCTTAAAGTTTGGGCTGCGATGCTTATGTGAAAAGCTTCAACCTGATAAGCTCGAACCCAAATCGGAAAAATGTGTCTTCATAGGATACCCAAAGGAGACTGTTGGGTATTCCTTCTATCACAGATCCGAAGGCAAGACATTCATTGCTAAGAATGGATCCTTTCTAGAGAAGGAGTTTCTCTCGAAAGAAGTGTGTGGGAGGAAAGTAGAACTTGATGAGGTAACTATACCTGCTCCCCTATTGGAAAGTAGTTCATCACAAAAAATGGTTTCTATGACACCTACACCAATTAGTGAGGAAGTTAATGATGATGATCATGGAACTTCAGATCAAGTTGTTACTGAACCTCATAGATCAACCAGAGTAAGATCCGCACCAGAGTGGTACGGTAATCCTGTTCTGGAAGTCATGTTACTAGATCATGATGAACCTACGAACTATGAAGAAGCGATGATGAACCCAGATTCCGCAAAATGGCTTGAGGCCATGAAATATGAGATGGGATCCATGTATGAGAACAAAGTATGGACTTTGGTTGACTTGCCCAATGATCGGCAAGCAATTGAGAATAAATGGATCTTCAAGAAGAAGACCGACGCTGATGGTAATGTTACTGTTTACAAAGCTCGACTTGTTGCGAAATGTTTTCGACAAGTTCAAGGGATTGACTATGATAAGACCTTCTCACCCGTAGCGATGCTTAAGTCTGTCTGAATCATGTTAGCAATTGCCGCATTTTATGATTATGAAATTTGGCAAATGGATGTCAAAACCGCATTCCTGAATGGATTTCTGGAAGAAGAGTTGTATATGATGCAACCAGAAGGTTTTGTCGATCCAAAGGGAGCTAACAAAGTGTGCAAGCTCCAGCGATCCATTTATGGACTGGTGCAAGCCTCTCGGAGTTGGAATAAATGCTTTGATAGTGTGATCAAAGCATTTGGTTTTGTACAGACTTTTGGAGAAGCCTGTATTTACAAGAAAGTGAGTGGGAGCTCTGTAGCGTTTCTGATATTATATGTGGATGACATATTACTGATTGGAAATGATATAGAATTTCTGGATAGCGTAAAGGGATACTTGAATAAGAGTTTTTCAATGAAAGACCTCGGTGAAGCTGTTTATATATTGGGCATTAAGATCTATAGAGATAGATCAAGACGCTTAATTGGACTTTCACAAAGCACATACCTTGACAAAGTTTTGAAGAAGTTCAAAATGGATCAAGCAAAGAAAGGGTTCTTGCCTGTGTTACAAGGTGTGAAGTTGAGTAAGACTCAATGCCCGACCACTGCAGAAGATAGAGAGAAAATGAAAGATGTTACCTATGCTTCAGCCATAGGCTCTATCATGTATGCAATGCTGTGTACCAGACCTGATGTGTGCCTTGCTATAAGTCTAGCAGGGAGGTACCAAAGTAATCCAGGAGTGGATCACTGGACAGCGGTCAAGAACATCCTGAAATACCTGAAAAGGACTAAGGATATGTTTCTCGTTTATGTAGGCGACAAAGAGCTCATCGTAAATGGTTATGTTGATGCAAGCTTTGACACTGATCCGGACGATTCTAAATCGCAAACCGGATACATGTTTACATTGAACGGTGGAGCTGTCAGTTGGTGCAGTTCTAAATAAAACGTCGTGGCGGGATCTACGTGTGAAGCGCAGTACATAGCTGCTTCGGAAGCAGCAAATGAAGGAGTCTGGATGGAGGAGTTCATATCCGATCTAGGTGTCATACCTAGTGCATCGGGTCCAATGAAAATCTTTTGTGACAATACTGGTGCAATTGCCTTGGCGAAGGAATCCAGATTTCACAAGAGAACCAAGCACATCAAGAGACGCTTCAATTCCATCCGGGATCTAGTCCAGGTGGGAGACATAGAAATTTGCAAGATACACACGGATCTGAATGTTGCAGACCCATTGACTAAGCCTCTTCCACGAGCAAAACATGATCAGCACCAAGGCTCCATGGGTGTTAGAATCATTACTGTGTAATCTAGATTATTGACTCTAGTGCAAGTGGGAGACTGAAGGAAATATGCCCTAGAGGCAATAATAAAGTTATTATTTAGTTCCTTATATCATGATAAATGTTTATTATTCATGCTAGAATTGTATTAACCGGAAACATAATACATGTGTGAATACATAGACAAACAGAGTGTCACTAGTATGCCTCTACTTGACTAGCTCGTTGATCAAAGATGGTTAAGTTTCCTAGCCATTGACATGGGTTGTCATTTGATTAACGGGATCACACCATTAGGAGAATGATGTGATTGGCATGACCCATTCCGTTAGCTTAGCACATGATCGTTTAGTATGTTGCTATTGCTTTCTTCATGACTTATACATGTTCCTATGACTATGAGATTATGCAACTCCCGTTTACCGGAGGAACACTTTTTGTGCTACCAAACGTCACAACATAACTCGGTGATTATAAAGGTGCTCTACAGGTGTCTCCAAAGGTACTTGTTGGGTTGGCGTATTTCGAGATTAGGATTTGTCACTCCAATTGTCGGAGAGGTATCTCTGGGCCCTCTCGGCAATGCACATCACTTAAGCCTTGCAAGCATTGCAACTAATGAGTTATTTGCGGGATGATGTATTACGGAACGAGTAAAGAGACTTGCCAGTAACGAGATTGAACTAGGTATTGAGATACCGACGATCGAATCTCGGGCAAGTAACATACCGATGACAATGGGAACAACGTATGTTGTTATGCGGTCTGACCAATAAAGATCTTCGTAGAATATGTGGGAGCCAATATGAGCATCCAGGTTCCGCTATTGGTTATTGACCGGAGACGTGTCTCGGTCATGTCTACATAGTTCTCGAACCCGTAGGGTCCGCACGCTTAACGTTTCGATGACAGTTATATTATGAGTTTATATGTTTTGATGTACCGAAGGTTGTTCGGAGTCCCGGATGTGATCACGGACATGACGAGGAGTCTCGAAATGGTCGAGACATGAAGATTGATATATTGGAAGCCTATGTTTGGATATCGGAAGTGTTCCGGTTGAAATCGGGATTTTACCGGAGTACCGGGAGGTTACCGGAACCCCCCCGGGGACTTAATGGGCCTTAGTGGGCCTTGGTGGAAGAGAGGAGAGGCGGCTAGGGCAAGGGCTGCGCCCCCCTAGTCCGAATAGGACAAGGAGAAGGGGGCGGCGCCCCCCCTTCCTTCTTCTCCTCCACCTCTTTCCCCTCTCTCTCCTAGTCAAACAAGGAAAAGGGGGGGTCCTACTCCCGGTAGGAGTAGGACTCCTCCTGGCGCGCCCCTCTCTAGGACGGCCGCACCCCCTTGCTCCTTTATATACGGGGGCAGGGGGCACCCCAGAGACACAACAATTGATCTGTTTGATCTTTCAGCCGTGTGCGGTGCCCCCTCCACCATTGTCCACCTCGATAATACTGTAGCGGTGCTTAGGCGAAGCCCTGCGTCGGTAGAACATCATCATCGTCACCACGCCGTCGTGCTGACGAAACTCTCCCTCAACACTCGGCTAGATCGGAGTTCGAGGGACGTCATCGGGTTGAACGTGTGCTAAACTCGGAGGTGTCGTGCGTTCGGCACTTGATCGGTCGGATCATGAAGACGTACGACTACATCAACCGCTTTGTGCTAACGCTTCCGCTTTCGGTCTACGAGGGTACGTGGACAACACTCTCCCCTCTCTTTGCTATGCATCACCATGATCTTGCGTGGGCATAGGAATTTTTTTGAAATTACTACGTTACCCAACATTTGCCTCATACGCTTCATCTTTTTAATATCTTTCGTGAGTATGATGGAAAGGAAACTTGTGCCAAACTACTAGAAGAAGAAGTCTATAAAATGTTTGGCACTAAATCTTTGAATGATGAGCAAGATTGCAATGTTGTTAGTATGAACTCCTTGAATATCCATAGTACTAATGCTGATTGCACTAGTTATGATGAAAATGTCTCCTATAAACATGTCAATTTTTGTGGAGTGCATTGGGTTTGCAAGTACACACCAAATAGGGAAGATAGATATTGCAAGAGGCATAAGCATTTAGAAACTAAATTGTTGCAAGAAAGGCTAGATGTTTGTGCGGAAAGATTCAATATTTATTGCCATCCTTGTGAACTTTGCAATCAACATGGTCATTTAAAGCTCCAATGCTATTTGTTTCATGATCAAGTCATGTCCAAAAATTGTGATAACTTGATTACCCTTGAGCATCATAAAGAGTTTACTCTTCTTTTGGGTTATGAGGAAATGAAAGGGATAACTGAGGGTATTCCAAAATTTAATCTCGATACATTTCTTGATTTTGATCTAGTGGAAATTTATATGTATTGTGCGGTGAATTGTATTGAAAATCCTTATATTGCCAATTACATAAAGAAAACAAAACAAATAGAAGATGAAGAGAATACTAATGAAAGGGAAGAGACTTCCGAATATCCTCCTATTATTTCTTATGATGAATCAGGTAACGAGGAGGAGCCTTCTATTCAACCAATCTCATCAATAAGGAGCTCCAAAAAGAGGATTGAACCCACACATGATGTGAAGAAGAATAAAAGAAAAAGGAAGAGAGGTAAAAAGATATCTCCCCCGAATAATGTTGCTCCTATTATTGCTGTGCCTCATGAAAATGAATCAAAAATAATTGTGGAAGATGATGCACTTGATGATGATCTCGTTATGCCTATTGCTTGTTCTGATGATTATGATTGGGAAGATAATGATACTTCTTATGATCTTGAAAATCTTTTTGGCACTTGCTTGGAAGAATATGATGATAATTGCTATACTATTGGTGCTATCCATACTATTAATGATGAGAGTGATTATGCTTATGATATGAAAAGGCCCAAGCTTGGGGATGCTACGTTTAATGAAGATGATATTTTTTGTCCACCAAGTTTTGATGAGAAAATTTATTATGATGAAAGCATGCCTCCTATTTATGATGATTATATTGATGAAAGTGGATTCAGAGAGGTCATGACTTTACTTAGTGATGATTCCACTATCTTGGAAGAGGTTTCAATCGATTATGATGAGAACAAAGTTGCTACTTATGATAATTATTGTGATGATACATATGCTATAAAAAGTAGTGATGATTATAATTATAAAACTTGTCATGATTATGATTACCCTTTTTCTGACCATTACTCTTTTAATGTGTAAACAATTTATAGTATTCGAGTCTCTTATGATACTCCCACTATTCCGAAGGAGAAGAATCTTGCTTATGTGGAGAGTAGTAAATTTTCTATGCTTGTAGATCATGAAAATAATGCTTTAGGTGCTGGTTATATTGTTGAATTCATTCATGATGCTACTGAAAATTATTATGAGGGAGGAACATATGCTTGTAGGAATTGCAATAATATCAAGTTTCCTCTCTATGTGCTTAAAATTTTGAAGTTATGCTTGTTTTGCCTTCCTATGCTAGTTGATTATTGTTACCACAAGTTGTTTGCTCAAAAAATCCCTATGAATAGGAAGTGGGTTAGACTTCAATGTGCTAGTCATATTCTTCATGAAGCTCTCTTTATGTTTCAATTCTTATTCTTTATGTGAGCATCATTGAAATCATCATGCCTAGCTAGGGGCGTTAAATGATAGCGCTTGTTGGGATGCAACCCAATTTTATTTTTGTACCTTGCTTTTTTATCCTGTTTAGTAATAAATAATTCATCTAGCCTCTGTTTAAATATATTTTTATGTTTTAATGAGTGTTTGTGCCAAGTAGAACCGTTGGGAAGACTTGGGGAAAGTCTTGTTGATCTTACTGTAAAAAACAGAAACTTTAGCGCTCACGAGAATTGCTGCCATTTTTTATTGGAGAGCGATATTTAGTTAATTATTTTTGCAGATGATTAATAGATAAATTCCTCACTTCCAGAAATTTATTTTAGAAATTTTGGGGTTCCATAAGTTTGCGTTAGTTACAGATTACTACAGACTGTTCTGTTTTTGACAGATTCTGTTTTTCATGTGTTGTTTACTTATTTTGATTAGTCTATGGCTAGTAAAAGATTTTATAAGCCATATAGAAGTTGGAATACAGTAGGTTTAACCCCAATATAAATAAATAATGAGTTCATTACAGTACATTGAAGTGGTGTTTTGCTTTCTTCCGCTAACGGAGCTCACGAGTTTTCTGTTAAGTTTTGTGTTGTGAAGTTTTCAAGTTTTGGGTAAAGATTCGATGGACCATGGAATAAGGAGTGGCAAGAGCCTAAGCTTGGGGATTCCCAAGGCACCCCAAGGTAATATTAAAGGACAACCAAGAGCCTAAGCTTGGGGATTCCCCAGAAGGCATCCCCTCTTTCGTCTTCGTTAATCGGTAACTTTACTTGGAGCTATATTTTTTATTTGCCACATGATATGTGTTTTGCTTGGAGGGTCATCTTATTTTATTTTGTTTTTCTTTCTGTTTGAATAAAACACCAAGATCTGAAATTATTAATGTTAGAGAGTCTTCATATAGTTGCATAATTATTCGACTACTCATTGATCTTCACTTATATCTTTCGGAGTAGTTTGTTGTTGCTCTAGTGCTTCACTTATATCTTTTTAGAGCACGACGGTGATTTTATTTTGAAGAAATAGATGATCTCTCATGCTTAACTTATATTATTTTGAGAGTCTTTTAGAACAGCATGGTAATGTGCTTTGGTTATGAATTTAGTCCTAATATGATGGGCATCCAAGAGGGATATAATAAAAACTATCATATAAAGTGCATTGAATACTATGAGAAGTTTGATGCTTGATAATTGTTTTGAGATATGGAGATGGTGATATTAGAGTCATGCTAGTTGAGTAGTTGTGAATTTGAGAAATACTTGTGTTGAAGTTTGTGATTCCCGTGGCATGCACGTATGGTGAATCGTTATGTGACGAAGTCGGAGCATGATTTATTTATTGATTGTCTTCCTTATGATTGGCGGTCGGGGACGAGCGATGGTCTTTTCCTACTAATCTATCCCCCTAGGAGCATGCGCGTAGTACTTTGTTTCAATAACTAATAGATTTTTGCAATAAGTATGTGAGTTCTTTATGACTAAGGTTGAGTCCATGGATTATACACACTCTCACCCTTCCACCATTGCTAGCCTCTCTAATATCGTGCACCTTTCGCTGGTATCATACACCCACCATATACCTTCCTCAAAACAGCCACCATACCTACCTATTATGGGATTTCCATAGCCATTCCGAGATATATTGCCATGCAACTTTCCACCGTTCCGTTTACTATGACACGCTCCATCATTGTCATATTGCTTTGCATGATCATGTAGTTAACATCGTATTTGTGGCAAAGCCACCGTTCATAATTATTTCATACATGTCACTCATGAGTCATTGCACATCCCGGTACACTGCCGGAGGCATTCATATAGAGTCATATCTTGTTCTATTATCGAGTTGTAATCTTTGAGTTGTAAATAAATAGAAGTGTGATGATCATCATTCATAGAGTATTGTCCCAAAAAAGGCAAAAAAAGGAGAAAGGCCAAATAAAAAATAAAAATAAAAGGGACAATGCTACTATCCTTTTTTCCACACTTGTGCTTCAAAGTAGCACCATGATCTTCATGATAGAGAGTCTCTTGTTTTGTCACTTTCATATACTAGTGGGAAATTTCCATTATAGAACTTGGCTTGTATATTCCAACAATGGGCCTCCTCAAGTGCCCTAGGTCTTCGTGAGCAAGTAAGTTGGATGCACACTCACTTAGTTTCTTTTGTTGAACTTTCATACATTTATAGCTCTAGTGCATCCGTTGCATGGCAATCCCTGCTCACTCACATTGATATCTATTAATGGGCATATCCATACCCCGTTGATACGCCTAGATGATGTGAGACTATCTTATCCCTTTTTGTATTCTCCACAACCACCATTCTATTCCACCTATAGTGCTATGTCCATGGCTCACGCTCATGTATTGCGTGAAGATTGAAGAAGTTTGAGAACATCAAAAGTATGAAACAATTGCTTGGCTTGTCATCGGGGTTGTGCATGATTTAAATACTTTGTGTGGTGAAGATGGAGCATAGCCAAACTATATGATTTTGTAGGGATAGCTTTCTTTGGCCATGTTATTTTGAGAAGACATGATTGCTTTGTTAGTATGCTTGAAGTATTACAATTTTTATGTCAATATTAAATTTTTGTCTTGAATCTTATGGATCTGAACATTCATGCCACAATAAAGAGAATTACATGGATAAATATGTTAGGTAGCATTCCACATCAAAAATTCTATTTTTATCATTTACCTACTCGAGGACGAGCAGGAATTAAGCTTGGGGATGCTGATACGTCTCCAACGTATCTATAATTTTTGATTGTTCCATGCTATTATATTATCAACATTGGATGTTTTATATGCATTTATATGCTATTTTATATGATTTTTCGGACTAACCTATTAACCCAGAGCCCAGTGCCAGTTTCTGTTTTTTCCTTGTTTTAGAGTATCGCAGAAAAGGAAAATCAAACGGAGTCTAATTGACCTGAAACTTCACGGAACTTATTTTTGGACTAGAAGAAGGCCACGGAGTATCGGAGTTGGACCAGGAGAGTCCCGGGCTGCCCACGAGGGTGGGGGGCGCGCCCCCTGCCTCGTGGACAGCCCGGAGGTCCACCGACGTACTTCTTCCTCCCATATATACCCATCTACCCTAAAAACTTCGGGGAGCACAATAGATCAGGAGTTCCGCCGCCAGAAGCCTCCGTAGCCACCGAAAACCAATCTAGACCCATTCCGGCACCCTGCCGGAGGGGGCAATCCCTCTCCGGTGGCCATCTTCATCATCCCGGTGCTCTCCATGACAAGGAGGGAGTAGTTCTCCCTCGGGGCTGAGGGTATGTACCAGTAGCTATGTGTTTGATCTCTCTCTCTCTCTCTCTCTCTCTCGTGTTCTTGAGGTGATACGATCTTGATGTATCACGAGCTTTGCTACTACAATTGGATCTTATGATGTTTCTCCCCCCTCTACTCTCTTGTAATGGATTGAGTTTTCTCTTTGAAGTTATCTTATCGGATTGAGTCTTTAATGATTTGAGAACACTTGATGCATGTCTTGCGTGGGATAACCGTGCTGACAATGGGTTATTCTATTGATTCACTTGATGTATGTTTTGGTGATCAACTTGCGGGTTCCGCCCATGAACCTATGCATAGGGGTTGGCACACATTTTCGACTTGACTCTCCGGTAGAATCTTTGGGGCACTCTTTGAAGTTCTTTGTGTTGGTTTGAATAGATGAATCTGAGATTGTGTGATGCATATCGTATAATCATACCCACGGATACTTGAGGTGACATTGGAGTATCTAGGTGACATTAGGGTTTTGGTTGATTTGTGTCTTAAGGTGTTATTCTAGTACGAACTCTAGGGCTGTTTGTGACACTTATAGGAATAGCCCAACGGATTGATTGGAAAGAATAACTTTGAGGTGGTTTCGTACCCTACCATAATCTCTTCGTTTGTTCTCCGCTCTTAGTGACTTTGGAGTGACTCTTTGTTGCATGTTGAGGGATAGTTATGTGATCCAATTATGTTATTATTGTTGAGAGAACTTGCACTAGTGAAAGTATGAACCCTAGGCCTTGTTTCAACGCATTGCAATACCGTTTGTGCTCACTTTTATCATTAGTTACCTTGCTGTTTTTTTTATTTTCAGATTACAAAAACTATTATCTACTATTCATATTGCACTTGTATCACCATCTCTTCGCCGAACTAGTGCACCTATACAATTTACCATTTTATTGGGTGTGTTGGGGACACAAGAGACTCTTTGTTATTTGGTTGCAGGGTCGTTTGAGAGAGACCATCTTCATCCTACGCCTCCTACGGATTGATAAATCTTAGGTCATCCACTTGAGGGAAATTTGCTACTGTCCTATAAACCTCTGCACTTGGAGGCCCAACAACGTCTACAAGAAGAAGGTTGTGTAGTAGACATCACCCCATGCCATCGAGATCCAACACCATCAATGTGTGTGATGAAGCACCGCTCCTCCTCTTGTCACCTCCAGCCATCACTTGCTCCAAAACGATGCCCCCATGAGGGAAAGCGCTACTAAGAACGCCATCATCGTCTGATCCAGAAGACCCAGATCTAGGGTTTCCCCCAGAGCATCCTGAGCCTGATGACGCCAACTGCAACAACGATGCCTCGACAAGGAAACGACATCAAAGATGCCTAAATGTTTGCTGAGGCAGTGTGTTGTGCTGTGCTCCGTGGGCTGTAGTGGGATATGCTTATCACACTGGTTTCGTTGGTTGGCAATGGAACCGTGGCCGTGTGCCCTTTTTCTCTAAAAGAAAGTTATCAATATGACAATAGGAGTCTAAGACCAAGTTGGCAAGACCAGACAACCAAACTATACTCCAAGGTTAGTATTGTTGTAAGAAGAATAACATAAATTTATCAAAGTGCAAGATTGAGGACCAAGAGAAATTTGTCTAGAGATTTACCTCTGATGTTCCTTCGGAACGCCCTAGGTTTTTTTGGAATTAAGCTCAAGAAGGGCCCAGTTTTGAATTAACAAAGCCATCAACCGGCTAGGATTACAACTCGGAACCAGCACAAGAAAGAAAAGAAAACGGCAAGATACAAAGGTGCTGGAAAGCAGCTCACAAGCCTCCTACACATCAAGCTAAAAAGATCAACAGGGAGGAGCACTGCTCGGCGATGAAGAGGTCCTGAACGCGATCAGAATGCCATGGAAGAAGTGGAATGCTCACACTGGATGAACACGTCCAATGACAAAGCAGGGCACGCTATCGCCTAATCGCCAGAAGCCCTGACCCAACACATCCGCCCAGCTCCAATGTCAAAGAAGGCCCCTGCCTCCTCGCCTGGCTCGAAAGGAAACTGGTTGGAGTTTACAAAGAAGCACATCCTGAACTAGAAGGGGATTTTTGTCCCACGACCTAAAAAGAGAAGACAGCGATGGCAAACCAAACCAAAGAAGCATCTCTTGTTCACCGTGTTTTCATGGAGAAAAAGAGGCACATTGACGAAAGAGAAAACGAATGAAATGGCCATCATTTTAGTACTAGCCTAGATTCTGAAAGACAGAGTTGGAGAAGATACAACCAACACCCGGCAATCAACAAACAAACAGCTTCGGAGAGGGTATAGCTTGTAGAAGCAATCTAGAAATGCCAGCACAACTATCACTAGAGGGTATAGCTTGCATCTACCTCCATGGGTACGGTGCTCTCCATCATAGGCGCGCGTGATGGAGGACGCTGAATATGCTGGGGAAGGAGAGAAGAAGATGGAAGGTAAAAGAGATGTGGATGGGAGTCCTCGAAGGTGAAGATAAGGTAGCAAGGGTGAAGCGATGTGTGGGATGAGTGGGACACGCGTCGTATGTGGGAGGCGATGGATGCACTGGGAAAATCAGCCGGTTGATGGGAATCTTTTCCCTCAAAAAAGTTTTTTGCAAAAAGGAAAACGAAAGGAGAAGTGCTAGCTGTGGGTCCTTGGACTGGATATGATTTCGAGTTCGTGCGGCAAACAGACTGATGTATCGGCTCGTACGTCCGCTTTATATACTACTAGCACATATGCCCGTGCGTTGCAACGGGAGATAAATAGTATGCATTTAAAGTCAATGACAATTATATGTGCAAGAAAAATCTTATGTGCACACGAAAAAAAGAACGTTTAGCTTTCTCAGTTTCGCCACGTATGAAAGAATCAATCCGCTATTTTTCCATTCATAATCAAGGGCATTTAAGAGTTTTGTTACATAACCGCACGTCAGATAAGGCCGATGAGATATTCGATCTACTTTTCCTTTCAATCCTTTCGATCGATGGGATTTTAAGGTATGAAATTTCTAAATATTCTAGGAAACATGAACAATTTTTTAAATACGGAACAGTTTTTTTTAATTATGTACACTTCAAAAAAACACGAAAAAATATATGAAAGGGAACATCTTTTTAAATTCACAAACATTTTCTGAAAATACCAACGTTTTTTATAAAAATATTAACATTATTTGACTTTGTGATTTTTTTTAAAACGGGAACATGTGTTGAAAATTCATAAGATTTTTAGAAAATGTGTATCTTTTATACAAAGCATTATTTTGAATTGTGCAAATTTCACTAAAAAGATATATTTTTCAAATTTGGGGCGTTTTTTAAATGCCATTTTCATTTAAGACATCTCGAACAATTTTTAAAAACAATAAATGGTTTTTTTAAGGTTTCGCATATTTTTCAAAATAGCAAAAAAAAATTCAGAATTCTTAACATTTTCAAAAAATTGTTTTTCTTCAGTGTGAATTTTTTGAGAGTTTTTAATTTAAGAAATAAATTCTAAAAGAAAAATAAACTTGGAAGGGAAGAAAGAGATAGGGAAAGGAGAATAAAATAGAAGTAAAAGATAGAAACATAGCAAATGGGCCAGCCCACTATTGGTTGTCCTGTGCGAAACTCCGACAAAAAAACATGAACATTATTTGAATTTTTGAACATTTTTAAAATTGGAACATGTGTTTCATAAGATTTTTAGAAAATGTGTATCTTTTATACACGAAGATCATTTTTAGTTGTGGCAATTTAACTGAACCAATAATATTTTCTTAATTTGATGCATTTTTTGAAATGCCAGTTTCTTTTTAGACATCTCGAACAATTTTGAAAAATATGATTTTTTTTGCAAAAATGGGAAACTTTTTGCTTGGTCTGAATATTTTACAAAATTGCAAGAAAATTTTGGAATTCTGAACATTTTCAAAATTTTGTTTTTTAATTCGGAATTTTTTGTGAGAATTTTTAATTTACGAAATAAATGATAAAACGAAAGTAAAATTGTAAGGGAAAACGAGATAGAAAAAAAATAAGAGAAATAAAACACAGAGACAAAGGAAAATGGGCTAGCCCAATATTGGCTGTCCTGTGCGAAACTCGACTATTTGTCGCCTTGTGCGGGAAATAGTATTTTGCAAGCTGCATGGCCAGACAAATAAGTGGGCAGGCTTTGCAGGGCCAGAGCACGCGGCCCACGTACGGAAATTCTTTTTTGGCAAACAAAGGCATAAAAAATTAGTACCACCTCGGATAGTAAAAAAAGTTTTTTTCGGTGGTGAACGGATGAAAAAATTGGCGAAACGCACTTTGCTTTATTAGTAGGTATAGATATAGATATCTCTACTCCTAATGTCTCAGTTGGTAGGTCGCGTTCCGAGTTTTATTTTCGTCCCACCTCACCCGGTCTTTTTTGGTACTTCTTTGGTACTTGCTCCCACCTCCCGCTCAGCCGCAAAAAACCAGAAAAACCATGTCGCGATGCCCCTGCAGTCCAGGGCCGCACCTCCCATCGCACCCATCTACAAGCGAAAATTAACCAACGAAATAAAACCTAGGAAAATTAACCAGCGAAAGAAAACCCTAACCAAACGCACGCACGACTCTCCTAGCCTCCACTCGCACGCACGACTCACTGCCCTCGTTCGCCGCCGCCCTCCATCCCTTCGCTGCCGCCCTCGCACATCTAAGCCGCCGCCGCCCTCCATCCCTTCGCTGCCGCCCTCGCACATCTAAGCCGCCGCCGCTCAGGATCTCCTCGACCAGCCCCGCCTCTTGCGTCGGCCGCCACCGGCGTGCCTCCGCCCTGTCTCCCCCATCGACCCTCGAGCACCTCCTCGTCGTTAAGTCCCTGCGCGCGCCCCTGCGGCTAACCCTAGCCGTCGAGTTGTGCTGCAGGCAATGAGGAGCGGAGCGAGGCGGGCGCGTCGCTGAGTGGGTGGAGCGGCTGGGGCGTCGCGGCGTGGGTGGAGAAGCAGGGGCAGCGGTGGCGCCGTGCAGGGGCAGAGAAGGAAAACGTCCTTCGTGGCACAACCGTCCTTCGTGGCGCCGTGCTAGGGCGTCGTGGCGTGTGGATGGCGGCGCTGGCCCTGCTTTTCTCCGGCCGGTGCGCGTGCTGTTCGCCCTGTCCGCAGGTGCTGCGCGTGCTGCGCCGGCCCTGCTTCTCCACGGTAGGTGCGCATGCTGTGCGCCCCGTGCGCGGGTGCTGCGCTGACTGCTTGCAAGCTGCGCGTACGGTGGCCGGCTTGCTAGCTGCACTTGCTGCTTGTACTACGCTGGTTGTATGTACTGATGCGTGTGACTTCTTCTTTGATTTTCTTTCCAACGTGCTAATCTTGTTTTGTTGATTTTTTGAGCCGCAGCAGTTCAGGTCAGAGGTCACCAAAACCCATATCCATCATTACTGGTTAGTCCGGTGTCATGGAGCAAGGGCCGCTGGTTTCGCCGTCGTGGGTGGAGGTGCACCATCGAGGAGCAGCAGGGGAGGAGTTGCAGCATCGAGGAGCAGCAGGAGAGGAGGTGCACCATCAAGGAGCAGCAGGGGAAGAGGTTTTGTCATAGATGCGTGGGCGGCGGGCGGATTCAGGACTGGATTTTTACTTTTTGAAACGGGAATACATAAATTCTTAGGTCAGTAACAATAAATCTGATGGTTGCATGCATCTCACTATATGATCGTTAGGTTAATAGTACTCCAGAGAGAATTTCATTTGTATGTTCTTCAGAGTAGAGGTTGATTCACGAAACATTTGTCTAAGCCACACATATGTTATTTCACGTCGACTGATTGTAGGTACTTTGACTTTAGAAGGGATACTTGCCCCTTTGGCGGACGATGTTTTTACAAGGTATACATATGCTGATCTCGTTTCAGATTCAAATCTATCATCACATATACTTCTTACATAATGTGTGAATTCTCAACTGAAACTTGACCAATGCCTAGATTGATATTTTGCCTGTTGTTAACTTGTTACCTTCTCATACTTAATGTGCAGCAACAGTTCTGAATGAAGCCTAATTAATATACTAAAGGTAGTAAAAACATAACTGCTGATGAGAAGCCATGCAAATAATTGGTCATAGTTTGAACTAGCACCTCTAAATAATATTGTAAGTTTTCTGCATTCAGTGCTAGCTTAGGTGATGTGGAACGTTAAGAGTAGTTGATTGGTATGTTCATCAAAGCCAAGCTTTGTAAAATAGGGACTGCCAGATGGCCTTGGAATATAACCATTGTAATTTGACTCATGTAATGAACTGTGCATATGGTGGTTATCTTCTCCTTTCTTTCAGTATTCAATTGTCTATTTTCCTACGCTCTTTGCTTCTTCGGTTTGACTCGTGCAGTACTGTATGTTCTCCAGCATGCCTACACTGATGGGCATTTGGAGGAGCCGGCAACGGTCGCAGTGCTTCATTTTCATGACGACAATTGAAGTATGGACCAGCAAGAAATATCGAGTTGGTACTCTCTATTAGTCTCCTCTATATAATGTATAACCTCTGCTTGCTTCTCATAGAAGATTCTGATGTATAAACCTCTGCTTGCTCTCCAATAGAAAATTCTGTTCGAACATGCAGATTGGCATACTTGCTCAGAAGGTTACAACTGTAGGTAAGGCATCAAACTATATGTCTCAAATTAAGGTTTGTTTTTGGTTGGATGCAATTCTTTCAATAACATTCTTCTATAAATAAACTGAGGTTGCAATTATCTGACCATATATTTTTGAATTTTGTTTTCCATTGAAAAATCAAAACACCCAGAAGGAAGCAGTTGAGAAGAGAAGCACTTAGGGGATGATGTCGATCTTGCACATTCAGCTTTATGTATGTAGTCTCACTCCCATCTTATTTAGTTTATTTATAGTAGTTGAACAAAGAAATATAGCCTCTTGGGATCTAAATCAGCAATTGTAAAATTGATCGATACTTGTGCTCGCTCACAGCAGATGTTAAATTGTTTTATTTTATAGTACATTTGGATGTCGGAGTTCGTTGCAATACCACATAAGCATCATTTGAAAGCTTGATCTTGTCATTGAATTTAATGTATGTGTCCTTATAATATTTTCACCTGCACTGGCCTTTTACCTACTGCTATTAATATACAGTAGCAAACAAGTCCTTGACTCCTTCAGGAGTATTCAGTAAGACTAAAAAGCTGAAAATATATTAATGCCTTCAGGTAAATGTTCCTTCGTGTACCATATATGGCAGTTTGGTAAAAAAATAAGAAAACAACGGATCAAATTAAAATATAATTATGTTTATTAAAAAGGTAGAAGGTAATCGATGAGCAAACATATTTACATTCTAATATTTTTTCTTTTCTTTTCTTGATATGTTATTTCCTTTGCTGATCCTTCTCTTCTTCATATGAACAGGCCCCCAGCTAGATTGACAAGAAAGTTTATTTTGCACATGGTCTTTCCTGGTTTTGTCCTTGTAGCAAGAAGTACTTTTTTTATAACAATATCAGCTTTGCTCTGCTGTGTGCAATGATTTCATTTAGGTACAGACCCCCTCCCCCATTCATGGAAGTTACTTCTTTTCAGACAGAGAATGATTATTAGTTTTTATATGGATTTAGAGCACATAAATAATTAGCTCCTATTTTAAGTTTGGTTTTAGAGTTAGCCTTCCAGTTCTGTCCATATTTTTCTAGCTGCCCATATTAATGACCACATATTTTTCAGTCATTGTAGTTGCCCATATGGACGATGGTTTATTTTCGCCGCGAGGACCTTGCTGGTACCAGATCCAACGGGGAGGAGATTGCTGAGGCGGTTGATTCCTATGCGCTATGTGAAATTAATGGTTGACTTGATTGAGGAGTTATGAACTTCCTCAAATCCTTAAGAGGTTTGCACATCCTTTTCCCTTGTTTTGCTTCTGAAATTGTCGTGAGATTACTTGCTACCTTGCAGCATAGCTGTCCAATGTTTTCATAAAGAAAATTTTTTTGGCATATACTTTGGTATTTCTACAAGCACCTGTCTCTGTAGTGTGGAAAAATAAATAAATTAGTTCAATCATTAGGAGCCCACGTATCTACAATTTCAGCATATCCATTACCCTATATTATCAGACGATAGCATACTGCATTGTTTGCCAGTACTTCTAACTAAACTGGGTGTAAATGAAGAATATAACTAAGTTTATTAAAGGGTCAAGATTGACTCAGCTACCGGCCTAAAAGGACACTTCTTTTGTGAATACTAAAATATTCTAGGTATACAACGCGACTGCCCTCGATCTATCTATTTGCTAGGTCGATCGTGGAGCCACTCGCCCGTCGCCGAGGTACGAGAAAGCCGCCGCTGACATCTGAGAGGAGCCGCCGCCAGACCTCATCCAGGAGCCGTTCGCCACCGCGGAGGTACGAGAGGAGCCGCCGCCACCTTCATTGCAGACCTCATCGTGGAGCCGTTTGCCGCCGCGGAGGTACGAGAGGAGCCGCCGCCACCTTCATTGCGATCAAATATTATACATACATTTTAGTGCGATGTGTTTTGCAGGTTTAATTAGTAATTAGTCCATTGATATCAGCCGTCAAATTAAGTAATTCAAATAAGTTAGCATCCATCATGCACTTGAATTATTTTCACATGTCTCTTTGTGGTTCAAATTATGTTAAGTGAGCAAGCATGTACTGATCGAATTGTATTCTATTTATATTTTAGTAAAGACTTTGTCCTTTTTTGTTTCTATCTTAACAACTTAGTTTGCTTTTGCTAGGTGATTTGATCAGAAACGATGGCAATGAGTTGAGGTAAAGCCAACGAGGAGCACAAGAGAGCATAGTAAACAAATTGGGCAAATCACGGTAATCATTTATTTGAATATCCCATTAGTCCAAAATCCGGATTGTATGGAGAAAGATACACCTAAACATGAGTGTTGCCAATCCATGAAAAAACAATGAAAAGTATTGTAAGAAGTAACTTATCATGTCAAAGGGTGTGCTGAGATAAATAATGAAGAACGAAGAGCAACGTTTGTCTGGTGGGGGTGTGAAATAGGTGCATATTCAGAAATAAAATATAGAACCAGTTAAGGACGGTAAGCATGATAAATACAACTTGAGTGATATTGTGTTGTTCTGTGGCAACACATGGATTTCCATGATGGAACATCGTCCGGAGTATTTGAAGGTTGCCAGTTTAGGTGGGTCAAATAGCATGTGAGCTTATGTCAAAATAGGCATGGTATTTGTTTGATTCTTTTAGGGGTCACTACATGGTGAAAGATGCACAATAAGAAATCATGTAATGCTTGGGTTTTAACTGAATTTGGAGAATTCATTGGATGGTCCGCGAGTGTGCAATCAAACTTGTATGACTTGACATGCAAATGCATTATGAAAAATGAAAATAATACCATTGTATGTGTTTTAAAGTTTATGTCATAATTCTGTAAAAAATATGGCATTTTCTACCATATGAAGAAGTTGGTGGTAGAAAAAAAATTAATTTCTTTGGGCAGTCTCCAGTCTAGAAGGTTGGAACGTTGATATATTAGGAAGCATGCATTAGTTCTCCACATGGAAAATTGTCCGGCTAGAGAATGAGAATAGCAGCACGAATTCCAAATTTATGTAATATGTTTGTATTTAAATTAAGAAAATGATGAGATAATTAAAATTCTTCTATGTCTGGATAAAAATTTAAAGAAATACAGATAACAGTCTCTGCACACTTCCGAAACACACATGCACTCACACATGGATGCAGTGGCGGAGACAGGGCCAAGGCCTGCGGCGTGAGGCTATACATTATATATGTGACATTTTATGACATTTTATGAAGGCGGCCCCGTCCCTGCATGGATGGGTTTAATAACATTTTTCATTTGTTAATAATATATTTGATATGATGTGGAGAGAACTGGTTGGTTTCTGTTAGGGAATGCTATTATGCTGACTATAAAAAAAAGATGTGTATTAGTTGAAATGAAATTGTTCTATATTATTTTAGCTTCGTGAATAGTATCTTATTATTTTTAAAGCCCGTAGCAACGCACGGGCCTTTTACTAGTAGATGTAGACGTAGTATTACATCGAGACGAGATTGGTGTGTCAATCCAGTCGAAACTTGTCACGTAGCCTTTGCTTTCGTGATCGACGACGAGAAACAGGATGGCGCGCAAGGCGAAGCGTCCAGCCGCCGTCGACAGGCAGTGCGCCGGCGGGTCGGCAACCCCAGCAACAGCAGCAGCGCCGCCTGCAGGTGGAAGCAGAGGGACGCGCCGGCTGACGAAGCGCGAGCTGAGGGGCATAATCGCGCTGAAGCCGGAGCCGTTCCCGGAGGACGACTACCTGGACGGCCTGGCGGGGTCCTTCCCGCCGGAGTGGATCGAGCAGAAGAAGCGGGAGCACGCGGAGGACGCGGCCTACTTGGGGAAGATGGACGAGGAGTACGAGGCGTTCCGGCAGCAGGTGATCAATGGGGTCAAGGAGAAGGGCTCCTTCGAGGTCGACGTGAACTTCCTCGCCGGCGAGGGGAGGACCAAGGGATACGTCAGTAAACGATTTGCCAGCATGGACCCGAGTGAAATCGCTCCCCGTTTCTCTACCCGTGAGGAAGAGCAAGGAGACGAGGAGGATGCCTACGTTCGTGACGAGGAGGATGCTCTAGTCAGCGATGGAGACGATGCTGATTCTCAACAAGGAGATGATGATGATGGGGCCGACTGATGAGGACGCTCTATTGGTTCATCTCTATCCTGTCCATCTAAGTATACGAAGCAGACAGATGTGTTGAGCAATCACTCATGTGGCCATCTCTCGTGTCTTGTTTTTTTACATATCTATCTCTCTGTTTATTTTTTTGAGAATTGCCTACACTTTATTGATCAATGTGGATGTTCATTGGAATACAAGAGGGGTCATGCGAAGAGATCTTAGAAAATTTGGATTCGTTTTTTTTTTTTTGCTAAAACAACAATATTTTTTAGAACTATTCTGTTGGCGAGCGAGCTAAAGCCAAATGGGTTGCAGCCCGCTTAGAATCCGTGCAAGCGCTAGCGCCGTTCTGGGCATCTGAAGCCCTCAATAGGCGCTCCCAACATTCTCATATAGGACCTCCCGTGGATGATTCTTTGATGAGAAGAACCAGTGAATGCTTGAATATGCATACTGCTTAGGGTCTGTTTGGTCGATTTGTCCGGTCCTGAATTTTCGGAGGCCTCAGGGCGAACTCAATGAATGGGCCCAACGGTGACAATGGAGGAATTTTTTTCGCAAAGTTATAATAAACAACGACAATTTTCCTTGGTAAATAATATTTCCTCCATGCCCAAAATTTGGGACGGTGTCTTTTCCTGTTCCACAAAAGGCACAATTCTATTGGGGTGGAGGCACATATTTGATTCTGTGAGAGGCACAATTGTGCCTCTTGAAAATGGAAAAATGTCGTGTTTTTTTTTTGAGAGAGGCACATATTTGCTTCTCGTGGAGGTACATATTTACTTTGGCGAGAGGCACAGTTGTGTCTCTTCGGAAAAGAAACAAAAAGTGAAAAAACCGTGCTTGCGGTTCGGTGTTTTGTTAAGAATTTAAAACACATGGCCTAAGAGATAAAATGTTTTGAATAAATGAATCTACAAAAAAAGGAAAATTCCCCAGTCGCGACAGTAACAATGACCTTTCAAAAAAAATACTTCTTAATTAGTGATTTTGTTATCTTCCCTCCTAGCTTGTTTGTTTCCTCCGTCTTCGGCTTGTCGCACATGGTAGCTACATAAGTGCCCAAACCATGTAGTGCACTAGAGAGAGTTTCTGTCAATGGTTGCTATTCCTAGATTTTTTTTCTCTATTTCATTTCAATAAAGTTTTTGCATCTTTTCTTTGGTTTTTTTATTTTACCATCTTGATGACGGATCTTCCCAAACACACGCTATACAATGCTCCATACTTAGCAGCAGTGGCGCGAGTAGATAAGTGAGATGTAGTGCCAGCAAAGACCCTTCTTAGGCTGCCTCTAATAACGCGAGAGGCACATATTTACTTCTACTTCTCGTGAAGACAGAAATTTGCTTCCACGAGAGGCACCGTGCCTCCCGAAAAGGAAAAAAAAAATCTTGTTTTTCCTCTTCGGCAAAAGGCACAGTTTTATTCACGTGGAGGCACATATTTGATTCTACGAATTGTGCCTCTTGAATGGCACATATTCGTTTCTCGTGGAAGCACAGATTTACTTTCGTGAGAGGCATAGATGTCCGTCTTCAGAAAAGATAAAAAAAGTGAAAAAAACCGTTCTTCCGTTTCGCTTCTTTGTTCATGATTAAACGTATGGTTTAAGAGATAAAACGTTTTGAATAAATGAATCTAGAAGAAAAAAAGAAAACCCCCTAATTGCCAAGGTGACAGTGACCTTTATAAATAATACTACTCCTTAATTAGTCATTTCATTATCTTCCTCGCTTGTTTGTTTCCTCCGCCTTGGGCTTGTCGCACATGGTAGCTAAATAAGTGTTAGTGCACTAGCGAGAGTTTCTGTTAATGGTTCTTATGCCCAGTTTTTTTTTCTCCATTTCATTTACATAAAAAAATCCATGTTTTCTTTGGTTTTTATTTTTTATTGCTTCTCCTTTTCTATTTTCTTGTTCATTCTTTTTTCTTAGTTTTTTATTCCTTCTATTAGTTTATGTCATTTTTTAAAATAGATTATTTTTTGTATTTAAGTATATTTTTAATATATTGTTGTTTTTAAATTCATGGAAATTTCACGAACTACTTTTTGAAACACTACTCCCCCCATTACATAATATAGTGCGCCCACGCTTCCTGAGATCTAAATTTGACTTTAAATTTAGCCAACAAGACC
The DNA here is from genome assembly GCF_003073215.2 of Triticum urartu. Taxonomy (NCBI): domain Eukaryota; kingdom Viridiplantae; phylum Streptophyta; class Magnoliopsida; order Poales; family Poaceae; genus Triticum; species Triticum urartu. The sequence continues at coordinate 23,997,077 of NC_053028.1, forward strand.
AATTGTGGCGGGAGCAAAAATTATACAACTGAATTCGCATCGAAAATACGAATTCAGTGGTATAATTTTTGCTCCAGCCGCTGTCGATCTCGTTGGTTAAATTTATGGTCAAAGTTAAATCTCAGGAAACGTGGGCGCACTACATTATGGGATGGAGGGAGTAACATTTAAAAAAAATCTTGTAGTTACATATTTTCTAAATCTGATAAATATCTAGTCACGTGTGTTTCTACAGAAACCTGCCAAGAAAAATGGAAGATTGGAATGCTGAAATTGGGCAGGCCAATTGCGAGCGCGGTGTGTTTTGTCGACATTTGCTAAAATCCGGTTTGTGCCAAATAGTTCCTAAACCGTACATATAGTGCAAGCCGTACTTCTTAAGTGCCCGACCATCCATTGAGCATTATGTGTTTAATTTTATGCAAGCACCTCCCACTTTTAGAAAGATTCCGGCTTGGTTTTTTTCTTTGCTTTGAATTATTTTTTACCATGTTTTTAATATCTGTGACATTTTAAAATCATGATTGTTTTTTCAGGTTCGTGCATTTTAAAATTCTTATTTTTAAAGTATTATTTTTTTTCAAAATTTTGGTATATTTTTAAAAATTTACAAATATTTATTAAATGTCATAATATATTTTAATTTCATGGAATATTTTTAGGTTCACAATTTTTTCCATATATGTAAAATTTTCAAATTCATGAATAAAATTCAAATTCATAAATATTTTCTAAAATTCGTGATTTTCAAAAATAATTCTAACTTTCTTCAAATTCATGAATTTCGCAAAAAAAGTTACATTTCTTTTTATTCACAAACTTCTTGTAAACAAAATGGAAAGTAGAAGAGAAAATTTGGATTTTTTTTTGCTAAAAAATAGTTGTTTTTAGAGCTATGCTGTTGGCGGGCGAGCGAAAGCTAATGGGTTGCTGTCTGCTTAGAATCCGCGCAAGCGCTAGCACCGTTCTGGGCGCCTGAAGCCCTGAATAGGCGCTCCCAACATTCTCATATAGGACCTCTCGTGGATGATTCTCTCATGAGAAGAACCAGTGAACGCTGGAATATGCATACTTCTTAGGATTTGTTTGGTCGATTCATCCGGTCCTGGAGTCTTTTTTCTTTCTTTTTTTTTGCGGGAGTCCGGTCCTGGAGTTTCGGAGGCACCAGGGTGAGCTCAATGAATCGGCCCAACGCTGACAATGGGTTTTTTTTTTGCTAAGTTTTAATAAACAATGACAATTTTCCTTTGTAAATAATACTTCCTCCGTGCCAAAATGTTGGGACGGTGTCTTACTTTAGGACTAAATCATATTCCCTCCGCCCGAAAATACTTGTCATCAAAATAAATAAAAAAAGATATATCTAGAACTAAAATATACCTAGATACATCCTCTTTTCTTCATTTTGATGACAAGTATTTCCGGACGAAGGGAGTAGAAGTTACAGAGCATAGCAAAAAGAAATGGCATGCTAACTAACCCCCAAGTATCTAATATTCATGAGATCCAGTGAACTTATCTATTCAGTTCCTCTTTCTTCCGATAAATGTTATTTGGGCAACATGTTCACAAGATTTATTATTTTTTTTAAAAAGGAGAAAGACCCCCGGCCTTTGCATCTGGGCGATGCATACAACCATTTTATTAATTATTAACACAAGACCTTACAAAGTCATACAACAATAAGACTAAAGCCACCGTCTAAGCAACATCTGTCGCTACTCCTATTCCAGTTGATGAAGGGGTGCAGATAATCTGGTCCACAGACCTCGCAGCCAAACCTAACATCTAAGACCTGAGGTCCCGATCAGCACGCCTGTCGGGTATGGGCACCCACCAGTCCGGCATGCTCCTCAGCCAGGACGCCTGCCGGGTATGAGGCCACCGCAGCCATCTGACACCAATCCATCTTCAGAGTTGTACTGCCGCATGAACCTTGCCCGGTCTAGCTGCCGCCGACGCTACCACCACGCCAGACAATGTCGACCTCCTGCGTGAGTCCATCATCGCACATCAAATGCCTAATCTCCAGAGTGCCATGCCATCGAGATCCGACACCATACATGTGTGTGATGAAGCACCGCTCCTCCTCTTGTCACCTCCAGCCATCACTTGCTCCAAAACGATGCCCCCATGAGGGAAAGCGCTACTAAGAACGCCATCATCGTCCGATTCGGGAGACCCAGATCTAGGGTTTCCCCCGGAGCACCACGAGCCTGATGACGCCAACTGCAACAACGATGCCTCGACAAGAAAACGACATCAAAGATGCCTAAATGTTTGCTGAGGCAGCATGTTGTGCTGTGCTCCGCGGGCTATAGTGGGATATGCTTGTCACACTGGTTTCTTTGGTTGCCAATGGAACCGGGGCCGTGTGCCCTTTTGCTCTAAAAGAAAGTTATCGATAAGACAACAGGAGTCTGAGACCAAGTTGGCAAGACTAGACGACCAAACTATACTCCAAGGTTAGTACTGTTGTAAGAATAATAACATAAACTTATCAAAGTGCAAGATTGAGGACCAAGAGAAATTCGTCTAAAGATTAACCTCTAATGTTCCTTCGGAACGCCCTAGGATTTTTTTGGAATGAAGGCTCAAGAAGGGCCCAGCTTTGAATTAACAAAGCCATCAACCAGCCAGGATTACAAACTCGGAATCAGCACAAGAAAGAAAAGAAAATGACAAGATACAAAGGCGGTGGAAAGCAGCTCACAAGCCTCCTACACACCAAGCTAAAAAGATCAACATGGAGAAGCACCGCTTGGCGATGAAGAGGTCCTCAACGCGATCAGAACGCCATGGAAGTAGAATGCCCACACTGGATCAACATGTCCAATGACAAAGCAGGGCACGCTATCGCCTAATCGCCAGTAGCCCTGACCCAACGCATCCGCCCAGCTCCAATGTCAAAGAAGGCCCCTGCCTCCTCGCCTGGCTCGAAAGGCGCCACACCGTTGACAAGAGAGCAATTCACCCTAGAACCTGAGAGATAGTCGCCGGCAGGCTGCATCTGGAAAGAAACTAAGCTCGCCCAACAAGTCTCGAACAGATCACCAGGAGTAGGGCACCGCCAAATCCACGGATTGGTCACGAAAAAGGAAGAGTTGCCGGAACGGACGTAGACGAACAACAACTAGATCTCACAGGAAGGCACTGAGAACCGAAGTGCAGGTACCAGAAAGCTCTAAAGGTGCGCTGAGAAGGGCCGCCGTAGGAGGGTGAACCCGATCCCCTCTCGCCCAGGAGGATCCAGGGGCCAGGCAGGGCACCCCGCAGCAGACCGGAGAGCTCCTGAAATAGTCACTTAGGATGTCGTCGTCGTGGGAGATCAGCTACCGCCACCGCTGCACACGAAACATATCTCCGAGAAACCCCACGCCCACCTAGCTCCCAAAAACGGCGCCTTCAGGAAGGGCGTGCACCAAAGGCGCTGCCGCTGCCCAACAGCGTTGAGGATTTCTCCCGGGAGGCAAGGAGGGGGAGGGGGAGGGGGCAGAGGGACATACCCTGGCGGCGCCTCCAAGGAGGGGAGCGGCGCCCTCAGGCGTCGCCGCTGTCGAGACCAGCAAGGCCGGTCTGGGATTTCTCTCGGACTTCACGTCCCCGCCAACCACTCCCCAACGACACGAGAACCGGCGCCCCATGACGAAGCAAACCGGATCCGGCCATGGCATGGCTCATCCAGAGACAGAGGATGCAGGGGCGGCGAGATCTGGCGCCGCAAACAACCAAGGTTGCCGGCACGCCCTGGCTCACGTCCCCCGATTCGCCGTCCGTCCACACGGCCGAGGTCGCTGGTCCACGCCCGCGCCACCGCCTGCCGAAGGCCGGTGACGTTACTCCGACCAGGGTCGCCACCCCGAAGCATGCACCCCCTGCGCAGCAGATACAGAGCAGTGAAGGCCCCGCCGCCACCTTCTTTGGCGGCGCCCCGTGCTTGCCCGGCGGCAGCCTCAGGCGGCGGCGAGGGGGAAGGGGAGGGAGGGGTGGCGGCGGGGCTAGGGTTTGGAACACCTGAGTCACCCTGGAGGAGGCAACGCGAGGGGAGGGGCATGCAAAGGGTGTCTTGGGAGATCGAACGCCCTAGGTTACACGCTAGTATATCTGGCAGCCACTGCCACAGAACCGCAGTCGCATACTCCCTCCGGTTCTTTTTACTCTGCATATTAGGTTTGTCCGAAGTCAATCTCATCCAACTTTGACCAATTTATATAAAAAATTATAGACATTCACATAACAACACCAATATCATTAGATTCATCTTGGAATATATTTTCATATTATATTTATTAGATATTATAGATGCTAATAATTTTTAATATAAATTTGGTCAAACTTAGCAAAGTTTGACTTTCGGCAAATCCAATGTGCAGAGTAAAAAGGACCGGAGGGAGTACTTGCTTGCCCCATGCCGTCGTGCCCTTTCTAGCCTTTTTAGGTTCTTTTTAAGGTATATCTAGCCTTTTTTTAGCTACACGTGTGTTTAGGCTTCTTTTGGATGATGGCCCTCCTTGCGTACTAGCCTTTTCTTTTTTATTTGCACCAATTCAGGGCCTATATTTTCTATACGCTGCAACACTAGGTCGGGCCTCTAGTTTGACTGGCCCCGGGCCGTTGCACCTACTGCCCTGGCCTAGGGCCGGCCCGGATTCGTCTCTTCCTTCAGAGAGCCAGGGTGAGAGATGATTTAAACGGCGTGCCATACACGCCCAAGAGGAAACACCTTGATACGCATAGACGATAGAAAGTACGCACTGGTTCGGAAGCAATAGAAATATATAGAAAGCATGCATACAAATTAAACAGATCAGACCGACATCTACACACACTATGCTGGGCATACTCCATCGTCGATCATCTCAATGGCCATCGCCGTGGGCGGTGGGCGGGTTATGCCGGTGTGCGTGGCCAGCGCCCAGAGCATGGTCATGACCTCACTTCCCCGTGCCAGCGCCTCCTCGTGCCCTTTCACGTGCTGGTCCCCGCTAGACGGCGCGACATACACGATGAGCTCCACCCACACATCGGCTAGTAGCTCCCAGACAGGCTGATCACTCCCCTTGCTGCTGGCTTCTATCAGCGCCTTACCCAGAACTATGCCCTTCTGAACCACCGTGATGGACTCATCCCGGCGGTCCGGCCTCACCATATCATGGGTTAGCATCATGATTTTCTTGTACCGGGCATGCTTGGACGGGAAGTGATAGCCCCAAAATCCGAGCTCCTTACTCAGATCCTTCTTCATGTTACTGAACACACGCTTCGTGCCCTCCTGGTGGCCGGGCAACAACTCAGGGCAGGAGCCCACGAGGTAAGCACAGTAGTTCAACAGCCTCGTCGCCACGACGTCCTCCCTACCCTTTCGCTTCCTCGGATGTTTCATCTCCAAGAGGCTTGTAGCTATGTGCCAGGTGAGGATGGTCTCAGCAACACAGTCAATATTGCAGAACCATGACAAGTGCATATATTGTAGGCGACCCGGCATTTCTAGTGCACGGCGTCCCTTGCTAAGAGGGATCGGATTGGGGACGACATTGTTGTCGTTCCCTTCATGGCCATATGCCGCGAGGCGGAAGCGTTTCACTATGGAAGGCTTTGCTTCCCTTGGCAGAGACGCGCTCGGCAGCGTCGCTGGGTGCCAGAACGAGCTCAACACCGAGAACTGCTTGAAGGTGATGTTGCTAGGAGGACGGAGCCTTCTCCTGGCCCATGAGATGAAGCGGATGGCCCCTGGGAAGACATCTACATCGCCAGGGGCTACGTCTCCGTGGCTGGCCTGCCGCCAGCGTCAAATTCTTCGCTGCCACCACCGGGCAACGTGAGCCTCTCCCTCGTGTTGGTGATCTCCAACCCCAGCGGCCGAGCCGATGTCTCCTACAACAAAAGCCGCCTTGTTGTCGCCGACAACAACGACGAGGTGATATATTCTTCGCCTCATGACATAGTGGTACAGGTGGGCCGCAAGGAGGTTCTTGAACTGTCCGTGATTGTTGCCCTCGATGAGCATTCTCCGATGTCGTTGATGGCCACACTCGTCCAGATGATGAACGGCACGAAGACCGCGAAGGTGAGCTTGAGTGGTATGCTCAAGACCCAGTTCACTGGGCTCAACTTCATACCCCCACGTCCCCACCTCGCCGACTACAATTGCTCTCAGGTCACCATCGGCAGATTGCCGCAGCGCAAGGTGCGAGCTGCGGGTGCCGCCGATGTGTATTGCCAAGATCTTAGCGCTACCAAATGGCAGTGATTAGTATATGTACGTATCTCAGAAGTACCCCTGTACTGACTGTTAGAATTATGTTGAATATTATTGTACAATGTAGGTTACAATTGGACTTAGATTTGGACGTGCGTAAACAGGGTAGGAGTTGTGTCCTAATAGGACACTTGTATTCTAGGCCTCTCATATATAGCGGGGGCAGACACACGATGTAACCTATGCTAACATAATAGCACAGGCGTGCAAGGGGGAGCCGGCAGCGTGTGCCGGCGCCCGGGTGGCCGGTGTGTGGTATTGTGACGGTGTCATGGGGAGGAGCGTCCGTAGTCAGCCCCGGGGATGTAGCCATGATGGTGAACCTCGTTAACAAATCTCGGTGTCGTGCTGGTATGATTGCTTGGTCCTCGATAAATCGACGGTGCGCCTCGGATTTATTCTAACAAGTGGTATCAGAGCAAGGTTCGAAGAGGCCGTTGAATTGATCTAGAGGTGATGTCGCTGAAAGATTAGATCGGTTTGTTCCGCTGTTATGTCCTGCGATCGGTGGGCATGGAAATTCCGCACAGATCGAAGGTCAGAAGCTAGCTTGGAGGAACGATGGGATTGAGAATCAGTCAGCGAGATTGGAAGCGATCGGAAAAGCATGCAAGCGATAGCAGCAGCTGTTTGGGAACTCGGCGAGATCAAGCGAGGGTAGATCGGATTCGATCGAAAGCGACGGCGGGACGTGCGGGCAGAGTCATCGGCGTACTTGACACGGACATCGTGGGCGGCGGCTGCGTGTGCGGGCAGACACCAAAGGCAGGCTGGGGAATTGCGTTCGCTGCAGGAGGCAGCGGCCCGGCTCAGTGGCCCACATGAGGTTCAACGCGGGCGTGTCTCTGCAAAGACGTGCACATGGGCGCTGGTGGTGCGTGGTGCGGCCAGAATGCTGCAGGCGGACGAGCTGTTCGGCACCGTCGAGGAGTTCCTGAAAGTACGTAAGCTGCAAGGCAACTAGAGAGATTTGTTTGAAAAAAAGGAACAGGATTCGTTTCCAAGAGCTGCTACAACGTCTTACAACATGGGAGTCCCAGCTATCATCAAGTTGATCCAAAGCGTGGAAAAGTAAAGTACAAGAAAAATAGTCAAAGAAAGTCACCTGGTGCTACATGCATGAAGCTGCTTGAGCTTGTTGCTAGAAGTATACGAGAGACTGCAAGGGGACTACTACTTCTGGTGTTCTTTGCATTGTTCACTGAGAAGATGACATGATGTTAGCAGGTGTTGTTGTTTGGCATAGCAGAAAGGGGAATCGAGGCCGGGGTCGTGCGTATAAGGCTTGGAGGATCGAGTCTGAAGCGCATTGTGGAAGGATCATGCAAACACAGGGCGTCAAGCAATGCACGATGTGCGGGCGGAGACGATGCAGGGTGGAGCATGGTTGCAGTCGGATATTTCGGCTTGGTTGGACTGGACTGTCTGACGGATCGACGGGGATCACGGTCAAAACAGAAGACGGTGGTGATTTCAGCGACGACGACATATGAGCGTGATGCTGATGGTGGCCGACTTCTGGGGCGTGGAAACACATGCTGTAGGCCTGAGAGCTTGTGCGGCTTCGACGAGACTATGACGCAGGGTTGATTCAAGGTGGTGTACACACGGAGTTTGAAGTCAACGGGGCGTGAGGGTAGACTGATCATCTACCATGGAGTCATGTTGAAGGTGGAGCTGGAGTCTAGCGAAAGACTTCACTCTGTGCTGATGGAGGGGCTACGGCGTAAATGCATGGAGAGTCGAAGCCTATTTCAGCGGGATAGCGAGAGACACGCGGATCGGACTGGGACCCAATGGTCTGATGAAGGCGTGATACTCGGCATCGGTCGGTGATGATCGGTGGTTCTCTGCAGTGGGGGTTGAGTGGCGTGGGTTCGCGACCTTGGGAGACTCGACCGGGACAGCAGAGGCTCGACGCGGTGATAGCGGGAGGCGTGCGGTAAGCACGGGACACAACAACATGCCAAGGCACTAGTGGTCAGACATGTGGTCAGACAAATTGTGCAAGGGGTGCTGAAGCAGTGTTGATGAGTACCGGATTCAAGTTGGTGACTGGGTCTATCAGTGCCGGAAGATGGACATGAGTTGACCATGAAGAATCTGAGAAAGTGTCGGAGAGTCTGAAATTGTCAAAAGCTAAGAGAGTGCACGGTCGTATATTCTGTGGTGTTCGGTGCACATGGCAAAGTGCGGATGACAAGACAGAAGGAGGCAGAGTGCTATAGCTGCGGACATGTCAAAGACTAACCGGGAAAAAAAGGATGAGACAACTGCGAATTTGATTCAGGATGACACAGGGCAACGGTGAATTTGCTTCAAGTTTCAGAAAGGCGGTCAAGGAAGAGCGGTGATGTTGAGTTCACGTAACTCTTATATGTGGCGTCCAATACGTGAGTTGTTTATTTTCACGCAGACAGTGGTCGGTGTGTGATGGCGTTAAACGGAAACTCCGGAAGTTGAGAGCACAAAGTAGAGTAATGAGAAACTTAATTTTTGCTCGAGTATTGACTGTGAAGAAGACGAGAAGAGACTACAGTTGCTGGTGGAGTCACATGGAGTCTGAGAGTAGCAGCGGAGCTCATGGCGTATCTCAAGTCCAATGTACATGGAGGTTCGACGCATGGATGAATCCAAGGTGGTGAAGAATATTCGCCAAGGTGGAGTTTGTTAGAATTGTGTCGAATATTATTGTACAAGGAAGGTTACAATTGGACTTAGATTTGGACGTGTATAGACGGAGTAGGAGTTGTGTCCTAATAGGACACTTGTATCCTAGGCCTCTCATATATAGCGGGGGCAGACACACGATGTAACCTATGCCAACATAATAGCATGGGCGTACAAGGGGGAGCCGGCAGCGTGTGCCGGCGCCCGGGTGGCCGGTGTGCGGTATTGTGACGGTGTTATGGGGAGGAGCACCCGTAGTCATGTCCCGAGGATGTAGTCATGATGATGAACCTCGCTAACAAATCTCGATATCGCGCTGGTGTGATTGTTTGGTCCTCGATAGATTGAGGGTGCACCTCGGATTTATTCTAACACTGACTACTGAGTGTAGCACTAGTATGTGTCATGTGTGGAACGCTATGCTACCTTACTCTGAATATTTAACAAAACTAGCATGCTTTTATTCGCTTTGTAAATACATTAGTTTAATTTTTGTAGGTATATTTTACTAGTACTATGCAGCAACTTTCCTTGTTTCCTTCATGGGGAAGATATTTGTAGTTTCATCTAGTAGTAGATATGAGTAAAGTGCAATTTATCGTCCCTCAACTTATCATGAAGTGTCAGTTTATGTTCGTACCTTTCTTTTTGAGTTGTCTCTCAACTATTAATACTGGATCGATTTAGTCACTGACAGTCGTTTTTCTCGGTCAAACCCAGATTTGACTTGACGCGGTTTGATTTTCATGGCATCTGTCATTCTAAGGGGGCTTATAACAGCATCTCTCTCTCTCTCCCCCCCTCTCCCTCTCCCCCTCTCTCTTGTTCACTTCTGGATGATCTCTTTTCCCCTCTCTTGGTCAAGTCACTCAGGTTGTAATTAGGTTTTTATTGTTCCTCTTAACGAACCATATGCAATGTCTTTATGTGTAGAAGTGTAGCCTCAGAGTTTACGTATGTGTCTTGAGAGATCAATGGTATGTTTATTTTACATTTTGTATTGTGATTTGGTCCTTTGTCTCGGTTTGATCTTAGTACCCGATATCGACACAAGGAGGAGGCCATTGACAAGTTTTATGAAACATTCTCAATTTTTTAACCATAACATATAGTTGTTATATCCAGTGGCGGAGCTACCCAAAAATTGTTGGGCAGGCCAAGGTGGGCCATGCTGAAGCAAATACATTTTCTCTCTCTCTCTCTCTCTAAAAATGCCCAAATTGACCTATATTTCAATGTTTTGGCCATGAGCTAGGCGGGCCATGGCCCATCTGACCTTGTTGTAGCTCCGCCAGCGGTTATATCATTACACCCTGAGAGGTTTTATGTTTTTCAAATTTCATTTTCATTTTTGGAAATAAAAACCAAATAAGCTACATGTTATTAAAATTAAAGAAATAAATTAATTAATTTAAAAAGGAAAGAAAAGAAATAGAAAAGAAAACAAATAAGAAGGAAAAAAGGCGGATAGTGCTTGCCGAGTGTCGTTTTTTGTTGAACGTTTTATACGGGACAATCGACAATTGTACTGTTTGTCGACTACTTAATAAAATACAGTCGGCGAAGATCTTGACTCTCGGCAAGGTGCTCAATTTCGATAGTGTTAGATGAAAAAAAAAAGGTTCTACTCATGAGTTGATCATGGGATCTACTACGGGTAATATCATGAAGATCGCCTGGAAACCATGAAAAGCGATCAATCATAAATTATTTGCTTTTGAGAATAGAGCGTCGCTCAGTTGGTTAGCTTTACGGAAGAGCAAGCTGCCCACCCTGGTTCGAGTCTTGGCTCTGCCACGGGTGCTTAGAGATTTTCCTCTATAAAAGTTTCGCCGTCAAGGGCTCGTCTTGGCTAGTCTCGTTTTTTGCATAAATTATTTCTTTTTGAGAAGAATATATATATATATATATATATATATCTATATATTATGTATATGTGTATGTGTGTGTGTGTATATATATAGAGATAGATAGATAGATAGATAGATAGACAGTGCTATTGCTAGATCCTATGCGATTAATCTCGTTTGTCACTACATTTCATTTTCGTAGTCCACAACTTACGTCAATGTAAGCCCTGCTGAACTGGAAGCGCACCACCGTGACGTCATTAGACATGTTCTCACACAAGGGGGAAATCTCAGTGGTACTCGTCCCTCCCTTACTCAACAGGCTTATTATATTGCCGGACTTGAAACCGAAGCCAGATAGCATCGACCATTGGGTATCTATTTCTCTAAACCATAGCCACTTAACTTAAGTAGTCATTGTTCGAATGGAAGGTCGGCATTGGCACGTACCAGAAACACTTTCTCACCATACCAATTGTGATTGGATGAACTAATGCAATAGTAACTGTTTGACGATTTGTTGCTTGCCAGTCCGGCTATCTTCACTACATAAAGAAAAGGAGGTAGTCTTTGATGTTATTACTTGCTTCCAACTACTCAACACCATCTGCTTTCAACTTTATTTTAATAAAAAAATAACTTTTGGCATTAGTAAGCAATAAATTGAGTGTGGTTCGATTATTTAAAAAAAATGCGAAGAGTGGTTCGATGAACTACACTACCAGAAACATGCATTTCCTAATTTATCAGTTGATATATACCTTGCTGTGCCAGTCCTGGTTATGTTTTGGGCTTGGTACAAAATACAGAATATTGTCTTTCCAACTGCGCTTTTTGAGCAATGAACATTTTAGAGCCAAAAGTATTATGTCCCCGCTTTTTTTTCTTGTTAGCTGTTGTTACATTAATAAAATGGTGGCTGCTTCCTTTCCTTGTTGTTTACCTTGATTTGTGTGACAAACAAGCTTGAAACATGTATGGGAATGTGTCAGATAGCTCAGGTACATGCACTAGTAGAAAAATGACCTTACGTTCACCCCAGTAGTCCCGGTTCGATTACGGCCCGGTACTAATGGTACCATTAGTCCCGATTCCAACGGCTAAGCATTAGTCCCGGTTCATTTGTGACCTATAGTCCCGGTTTGTGTCACAAACCGGGACGTTGGCAGGCTGGCGTCAGGCCGGGGCCCAACGAGCCTCTTTAATCCCGGTTTGTGACACAAACCGGGACTATAGGTTAGACCTTTAATTAGTCTGGGTTGGAGCCACCGACCAAGACTAAAAGGTTAGACCAACCACCAACCAGGACTGAAGGGGTCTAACCTTTTAGTCCCGGTTGGTGGCTCCAACCCGGACTAAAGGGTTCTGCAATTTTCAAACTCTACCCACCCCCCTATCGCCTTTTCAGTTTTGAAATTTTTTTTGATAAAAACTTCAAAAATTAAAATCCTTCGAGATGTAGTTATGTTACTACATCTACTAGTTAGGAAAATTAAAAAACATCAATTTCTGACATGTTTGCAAAAAAGTGTTATGAAAAAGTAAAACGACTATAACTTTTGCATACGATGTCGAAAAAACCGTATAATAAATCAAAATGTTCAGCACGAAAAGCCGGTTCCGATTTCGACTGCCGTAGGCCATTTTGCAATTTTTTTAGAATGCTCAAATTCTGAAAGGAAAAATGTTATGCTCAAATTTCAGTTTTTTTTAATTTTGGTCAAACTGTGGTCAAACTACTTATTCAAGAAATATTAGTGTTAATAAATAATTATTGTTTTTTACAATAATACTTTCAAACTCAAATGGTGAAATGTGTGACTTCATGCTCAAGCTAAACTCCTACGGGTTAATAGGATTGACAACTTACTATTGTCAGGGAAATAACAAGTGTAGACTTGGAAACTAGGGGGAATAGAACTCGAAAGTTAAGCGTGCGCAGGCTGGAGTAGTGAGAGGAGTGGTCACCAGCCTGGAAGTTAGACGATTTGGAATGAGTGCTCCACACTTGAGCAGCGATGAGGGATGATTAGAGATTAAATAGTCAAATAATTCAGAAATTTGAAAATAAAAAATCAAATTCTTTTCAAAATAAATTCAAAAAATTCAAAAAAATTCCTTACCAGCCGGGACTAAAGGTCCCCCAACCCCGGCGCGGGCTTGTGCCACCTCGTGGGCCTTTGGTCCCATGCCGTGTTGAACCAGGACTAAAGGGGGGGGGACCTTTAGTCCCCACCCTTTAGTGCCGGTTGCAGAACCGGGACTAAAGCCCGATTCTGCACTAGTGATGTGAATCAGCTGATGAGTTGTTGCAAACACCATGCAGTAGGCGGGCTAAAGTGTGGGAATACTATGAGCTAGATTTGGTAGAGGTGGACAATAACTTGAAGGATGTGTGCTGAAATTGTTCTATGAAATTTTCATGTAAGTCTGGGAGGAGGAGCCCTAGAAACCACATTGCTGAGTCGTGCCCTGAAGTTGATGATTAGTCCAGAAAAGGGTTTCTTCCAACAATTAAGGAAAACCCATCAGATGCGGGGTTTGTTTTCGATCCTCGGAGAAATCATGAGCTCATAATCAAATATTGCATACACACCAAGGTTCCACTCAGAAAGTTTACGGATCCTTACTTTGATGAGTTGTTGGAGTCGATGCAGCCGACCTCTAAAGTCGTTGGGTGCCAAAGTGCTCGCAACGACTACTTTGATGCATATGAGAAAATGAAGGATGAATGCGCATTGATTTCGAGTCTCTTTATTCACTTGTTTGTTTGAGCGCGGACATGTGGACATCCATAAAACAACTAGGCAATATGTGTATTATCACTCATTACAGTGATGTCAATTTCAACATGAAGAAAAAGATAATATCCTTCAAAAAAGTCAAGTATCTACACATAAGTGCGGCCACTTTGTGCAAGTGTTTTACTAAATGGGTCATCAAAAGGAAATTGTTCACTTTGACCTTGTATAATGCAGCAAGCAACAAACTGGCGGTTGAATCAGTTGTTGCACACACATCCTTAATATGTCACTTCATGATGGAACAGCACATGTACACAAGACCATTGAAAAAATCCATGAACTTTTAGGCATGTCGCTTCTTCGCCATCAAGAACCCAATCCTTCAATGCGATTGCCATTAATGCGGATCTGCCTGCAAAGGTTGGTACCATAAATATTGATATTCCAAATTGTTGGAACTCTGGATACATAATGATCGGAGAAGCTCTGGAATACATTGGAGCCCTCAATAGTTATGAAAGTGGGAATGGTAAATAGCACTGGAGTCTTGAAGAAGAGTTTTCTCAATACAAGTCAGGAAGGAGATCCTACATGCAATGAAAGTCAGAGGTGGGCATGTATTTGGAGGAAAATTTTGAAAGCTCTGAGGAAAGTTTTGATATTTTGATATGGTGAAAAACACATGCCGAAAAATATCCCATTTTCTCAATCATTGCCCGGTATTTCCTTACAGTACCTCTTAGCATCGTGTCATCTAAATTAACATCCAATTGTGGTGGAAGGACTTTAGGAGACACACAATGCTAGAAGAAGCCCGGAATGCTTGAGGCATTAGTTTGCACAAAATATTGGCTTATCAAAATTCCAAATAATTAAGGTATGTTATTATTTTTGTAGTTTGGTCTAGAAATTTCTTTACTAGACTAAGCAAGCTTTATGTTGCTTAACATGTCTTTTGAAAGTGGGGGTTCAAGTGGGATGGTCTAATGGAGAGAAGGTGTTATGTTAACAATTTGGTGAGTAAATATATAGATAAACTTATTTTGCAATGCATCTGCAGCTCTGTGTTAGATCATCCCATGAATTGCATAGATTTAGTTCTTTAAAACAAGGACAATTACATAGATTCAATTTTAAGGTCTTATGTCATGTCATGGTTCAGCTAGTAGATTTTTTTGGTGAGTTTGTTGTTGCATTGAAGCAGCAAGCAAGATTTTTTTTTACTATGTACTGCAAGGCAACAGCCTCACAGCTCTTTATTAAATCTCAAGAGAAAATAATGTACAAGATACAAAAGGAAGAAAATAAATACTTACAAGAAAGTCTATGGGAGAGAAGCTATCCAAGAGAGAAGATTGTCTCTATATTTACATTTAATCCTATGAGCTAGCAGGGAAATGTCATGTACAAAGTTTCTCCTTCAAGCTCTGAAGCTAGGAGTCTCATTTCTGAAAATCTTTCCATTCCCCTGAGTCCAAATATTCCAAGTGGCAGTAAAGACCACTTCAGAGAAGAAAGGAAGACCAAAATCCCTCCTGGCAGCCGAGGCCATCATATAAGTAGTCTGGTTTGGTTGGGAGATCCAAGAAATACCAAGGTAATTCCTTACACGTTGGCTGAAGTTGCAAACAAAGAAAAGATGAGCACGATCCGTATGGTTAGACATATGGCACAAAACACAAGTGTCATCTTGTATATTCCAATGTCTGTGTTGCATCATATCCCTAGTATTTAAACGATCCATCAGCAGAAGCCATCCAAAAACCTTGATCTTAAGAGTGCATGAGCATTTCCAGATCCACTTAAAAATAGGATCCACCACCGGATGACATAATTTAAACTCATAGTTAATCTTTGGTTGAAATTCCCCAGACTTTGATGGCCATTTCCAGATGTCCTTACCCTCAGGATCAAGGTTGATTAGGGGTAATAAAGTTTGAAGCTGATGGAACTCTTGATAAGCCTCTAATGACATAGGAAGATGGAGATTATCAGTCACTCCTGACAGCTCAAAGAATTCCCTAACCGTGATCATGTCATCAATGACAAAGGAATGAAGACGTGGGGATCGTTCCTTCAACGAGATAGCTTTGTCATCTAATCTCCATGTATCCAACCAAAAGACCATAGTGCCACCCGCATGCACCTGTGGAACCACTAGCTGACAAAATTTATCATATAGGCATAACACATCACGCTACCAAAAAGAGCCACAGCTCTGGGTCACTTGTGGGGCCGACGCTCCATAGTAAGTATCCCAAATTAGGGTAACCCAAGGTATGTCTAACTTGTTGAATAACTTAAACAAATGCTTCATTAGTAAAGACTCATTTTGAATTCCCAGGTTAGTGACTCCAAGTCCTCCAAACTTCTCGGGTCTACAAACCAGATCCCAAGCAGCCAATGATTGACGTGGGGTATCAGTGCTACCTCTTCAAAGACACTGGCGCATGATCCGTTCAATTTGCTTAAGAATGTCTTGAGGTATAAATAATGAGCACAAGAAATATATAGGCATGGACGTGAGTATAGATTGCAAGAGCTGAAGCCGGCTTCCTTGATTTAATAAGCATGAAGAGGCAGACAAATGCCTCTCGATGCGGTCCACAAGTAGCATTAGATCATGGATAGTTGGCCGAGAAGTTCCCATCGATAGACCTAGGTAGGTGAAAGGCATAGAGCCAACTTCACATCCAAGCAGACCGGCAACTCTTGTCCCTTCCTCATCAGACATGTTCATAGGTATCAAGGAAGATTTACTGAAGTTGACATGCAAGCCCATGGATAGAGCAAACGTGTCCAGCATCTCTTTGAAAGCAATAATCTGACTATCAACCGCAGGCAGGACGATGAGTGTATCGACTACGTATTGCACAATTGGATAATCATTGGTACTTGTTGGGATAGGCATTGGGAGTATGTTTCTGGAACACATCTCATTTACCACTGAATGAAGAAGATCAACTGCAATTACAAAGAGCAGAGGAGATAACGGATCACCTTGTCGAACACCAGTTCGACACATGAAATGCTGGCCTGGAACTCCATTGAGCAACATCGAAGACGAGCCAGGAGATAGAAGGCTATTGACCCAGCCAGTCCATCGGCTATCAAAGCCCTTGCATTACAACATTCTAAGGATAATCATGCTCGATTGTGTCAACGGCCTTGGTGAAGTCTAGCTTAAGCAAGATGATGGGCCGCTTGGAAGCTGTACATTGATGTATGTATTCGAAGCACCATGCAAGGCAATCTTGAATAGAACGACGCCGAAGAAATCCATACTGATTTTTGTGAATGCACCAGAGGATCACCTGTTGCAGCCGATTAGCTATCAGCTTTGTTAAGAATTTCAAACATGTGTTGATCAATAAGATTGGCCTAAAATCACCCACCACCTCAGGTCTTAACTTCTTGGGAATAAGAGCAATTAGGGATGTGTTTAGGCATTCCAAGTTACAATTTCCATCATAGAAGTCCTTAACTAGCTGCATAAAATCAGCTTGCAATATGTGTCAACATTTCTTCAAAAAAAGGCCAGTAAAGCCATCCAGTCCAGGAGCACTATCTATGGGCATGTGTTTGATTACATCCTCCACCTCAGCATTAGTGAAAGGCCGGAACAATTCTTCAAGCCCATCAACTTTAGAGATGAGGCAATCCAAGTCAAAGCCCATTTGAATGCCCTTAGCACGGCCCATTCGCTAAAATCAGCCCAGAACATTCCCGCCAATTGTTGATGATCAGTGATCACATATCCAGAAGCATTTTTGATTGGGGAGATTGTGTTTTTCCTGTACCTCTCTGTTGCCATTGCATGAAAAAAATTGGTATTCTCTTCAGCAATTTTAATAGACCTGATCGTGCAACGTCGCTTCCAATAAATGAATTGTAAATGTAGAACTTCCTCAAGATTAAGCTTTACAATTCTTTTGAAATTGGTTTCTAGCCAACTCAAGGGCCTTAGCTCCTCTAACTCATCCAGGTATAAGATAACCTTGTTACAATCAGCAATAAGCGTTTTAACCTTGAATAGATTCAAATGCCACCTTTTGAGAGCATAGCTGTAGTGCTTTAAATTTAGCTGAAACAGTGGAAGCAATATTTGATTTTCTCATCGGTCTGTTCCAAACTTTAGAAACACACTCAATAAAACTAGGTAGATTAACCCAATAATTTTCAAAGTGAAACACCTTTGCCTTGGGTATGCATGTGGCTACTGTTACTACATAAGGCACATGATCCGATGCAGTGCGTGCAAGAGGCATGACCAAGGTATTAGGATGCTTCGTGTTCCAAGCAATGGAAGTAAAAAAAACCAGTCAATTTGTTCGAGCAATCGAAGCAACAAGAGGATTATAAAAAGATCATTGATACTCAATGTATTTTTGATGTATATTTTTACATGTTTACGCCCTCACTCTCTCCACTCACTAGGTCTCCCCCTCAATCCCCCGCACCGGTCCTCCCCCGCCGGTCGCCCCTCACTCTCTCCACTCACTTCAAAACTGGACGCACTTCGTGTACAAACTAGACAATCTCTTTCGGAGTATCACGGTTTCGGACAAGAACTCATCTGTTACACGGTCACTTCATTTTTTAAAACTTATTTGAACTCCGGACTTTTTTGCATTTAGTATGCAGCATTCGAAGCGACGTCATCAATTTTCAACACGTTCTGACATCATTTGATGTTTTTCAGTCATTTACCAATTTGTTTAGAGAGCTAAATGACCGTGAAATTGAAAATCACTACAAAATGAACTCTGAAAATGTTCAAACTTGGCATGGTTTCATCATTTCACCCGCATAGCATGTGCGAAAAAAGTAGAGAGGGTCACGGCAAAAACTGGACGCACTTCGTGTACAAACTGGACAATCTCTTTCGGAGTATCAGGGTTTCGGACGAGAACTCATCTGTTACACGGGCACTTCAATGTTTTATACTTATTTGAAATCCCGACTTCTTTTGCGTTCATTATGCAGCATTCAAAGCGACGTCATCAATTTCCAACACGTTCTGACATCATTTGCTGTTTTTCAGTCATTTACTGAATTGTTTAGAGAGCTAAATGACCGTGAAATTGAAAATCACTACAAAATGAACTATGAAACTTGTCATGGTATCATCATTTCACCCCATAGCATGTGCGAAAGAGTTGAGTGTCACGGCAAAAACTGGACGCACTTCGTGTACAAACTGGACAATGTCTTTCGGAGTATCAGGGTTGCGGACGAGAACTCATCTGTTACACGGGCACTTCAATGTTTTTTATACTTATTTGAACTCCGGACTTCTTTTGCGTTCAGTACGCAGCATTCAAAGCTGCGTCATCAATTTCCAACACGTTCTGACATCATTTGCTGTTTTTTAGTCATTTACCGGATTGTTTAGAGAGCTAAATGACCGTGAAATTGAAAATCACTACAAAATAAACTATGAAAATGTTGAAACTTGCCATGGTATCATCATTTCACCCACAAAGCATGTGCGAAAGAGTAGAGAGGGTCACGGCAAAAACTGGACGCACTTCGTGTACAAACTGGACAATCTCTTTCGGAGTATCAGGGTTTCGGACGAGAACTCATCTGTTACACGGGCACTTCAATGTTTTATACTTATTTGAAATCCCGACTTCTTTTGCGTTCATTATGCAGCATTCAAAGCGACGTCATCAATTTCCAACACGTTCTGACATCATTTGTTGTTTTTCAGTCATTTACTGAATTGTTTAGAGAGCTAAATGACCGTGAAATTGAAAATCACTACAAAATGAACTCTGCGAATGTTGAAACTTGGCATGGTATCATCATTTCAACCGCATAGCATGTGCGAAAGAGTAGAGAGGGTCACGGCAAAAACTGGACGCACTTCGTGTACAAACTGGACAATGTCTTTCGGAGTATCAGGGTTTCGGACAAGAACTCATCTGTTACACGGGCACTTCAATGTTGTTTATACTTATTTGAAATCCTGACTTCTTTTGCGTTCATTACACAGCATTCAAAGCGGCGTCATCAATTTCCAACACGTTCTGACATCATTTCCTGTTTTTTAGTCATTTACCGATTTGTTTAGAGAGCTAAATGACCGTGAAATTGAAAATCACTACAAAATGAACTATGAAAATGTTGAAACTTGCCATGGTATCATCATTTCACCCGCATAGCATGTGCAAAATAGTAGAGAGGGTCACAAAGAAACTAAATACAGAAAAAAAATACTCAAAAATAAATAGAAGAAAATAAATAAAGCAGAAAAGAAAAAAACTATAAAAAAATTACTCAAAAATAAATAAAAGAAAATTAATAATGCAGAAAAGAAAAAAACTATATAAAAATTACTCAAAAATAAATAGAAGAAAATAAATAATGCAGAAAAGAAAAAACTACAAAAAGAATTGTTGGGGCGCTGCCCAGTGGGCCTGCCAGACCTAGGTTGTGCAAATTCAGGCCCAGAAGGTCCGGCAGGCTCACAGGGCAGCGCACCGCCCAGAAGCCTGATATATAGAGGAGTTCGAAGGAGCAGCCGCGACTGGGTTTATAAACCAGTGCGGCTGCCCTTCGCTCGGCAAGGTGGGACTAAATATTGTGCACTGCGGGTGGCAGCGCAACACCTTTAGTACCGGTTGGTGGCTCCAACCGGTACTAATGAGTGGGCCTTTAGTACCGGTTCATGGCACGAACCGGTACTAAAGGGGTCCGCCTCCCGCCCCTTGGCCTAGCGAAAATTGGCCTTTAGTATCGGTTGGTGGCTCCAACCGGTACTAAAGGTCGCCCCTATATATATGGCACTTATGAAAAATCTAGTTTTCATCCGCGCGCCGCCCGTCTTCTATCCAACTGCTTCATCGCCCGATATCGTCGCCGTCGCCCATCGCGTGCCGCCCTCGCCGCCCGTCGTCGTCGTCCCCGCCGCGCGTCTTACGTCGTCGTCGCCGCCCCTGCCGCTCGCCGTCGCCCCCCCGCCGCCCGTCGTCGCCGTCTCGCGCCGCCCCCGCCGCTCGCCATTGCCCTCGCCGCCCCCGCCGCTCCCCGTCGTCCCCGTCGTTGCCGTATCGCCCCCGACGCCCGTACGCCACCTCCCTCGATCGTACACACACACATGCACGCGCACGCATACACACACACACATTTTTTTTTACTTATTTTCTGTTTCTGTTTTTTAGATTAATGCATGTCAAATTGTTAATTAGATGATCGAATTAGATGAATTACCTAGATAAGAATGTTAGAATGTTAATGTTAGATGAATTAGATAGAGAAGTTAAATATTAATGTTATTTGTCAGATGAATTAGCTAGATATCAATTAATTAGGTATATGAGATTATTTGAACTAGTTGAATTAATATAACTAGTTTATCTTTAGTAAATGCTTAGTTGAACTAGCTAGTTGAATTAGTACTAGTTTATTTTTAGTAAGAAAATTTAGGTATATATGAGATTTGATGATCTAATTAAAATATTACTATATATAGCTACTTTATATATTTTAGTAAGAAAATTAATAGAACTAGTTTATTTATGAGAACGGTGTTTTGGCTCCTAGGTGCATATGCACTGATTATCGAAATACATGTTTCGAAAAGTTGAAAAATTCGGAACAAAAATCCCGCGTGTATATCTGGACATTTTATGTGCGTGCACAAGGTTTTGGTGAAAAACGGCGTTTTTTATGGCTTGTGTAAAAAAGATAAAGAAATGTCTTGTGAATAGTTAGAATGAAGCATCAGAAATTGTCTTTTTTACACAAGCCACAAAAAATGACGTTTTTCACCGAAACCTTGTGCACGCACATAAAATGTCTGGATATACATGCGGGATTTTTGTTCCGAATTTTTTAACTTTTCAAAATGTGTATTTCGACAATGGGTGCATATGCACCTAGGAGCCAAAGGCAATTACCGTTTATTTAGTTGAATTAATAGAACTAGTAAGTGTTTAATGTTTCACCTATATATGAACATTTTACTATATAGAACTAGCTACCTTATTTTTAGTTATATGAGATTTGATTATCTAATTAATATTTTACTATATAGAACTAGCTACCTTACTTTTAGTAAGAAAATTAATAGAACTAGTTTAGTTGAATTAGTTGAATTAATTAGTTGAACTAGTTGAGCTACTTTATTTAGGTATATTTTTCGTAAGTGCTTAGTTTAATTAGTTGAATTAATTAGCTGAACTAGTTGAATTAGTTGAATTAATAGAACTAATAAGTGTTTAATGTTTCACCTATGAACTATAACACCCTAAAAATTTAACCATGATTTATTAAAATTTTGCCATGGTAAATTACATTTTTGTTTTCTGGATTTTCTTTTATTTCATAACCACTCTTTTCTCCTGAATTATGGAGTTTTCACCCAAGTGAAAACCTTTCAAAATATTGTTGGACTTGTATATCTTTCCAACATCCATTTCTTTTATCAGTGGAATTATTTCTACAATTATTTTTCCTGAGCTTTATTCCTTTAAAAATGGTTTTCATAAGTTTTTGGGTTCCATTTGCACTACAACCCTTTCAAATACTCCTTTAAAATCCCCACCAAAATTTGGGGGTGTCATGTGATGTCCCCACATCACTTTTATGCAAAAACCTCTTTTAGTCATTTGGAAATTTTGAGCCCTACCTCAAGTTTTCAAATCTGGATCAGTTTGTGGTTTGCACTGCAACCTATTTAAATATTCTTTAAAAATTCCATCAAAGTTGGGAGATGTTAGTAGGAGTATATAAATCAACTTTATGCAAAAACCCATTGGTGTTCTTTGAAAAAATTGAGCAAAACATCCTCATCTTCATTCTGGTCCAGTTTAGTGTTTTGCACTGCATCCATATTTTATCTTGCTCTTGTTGCCTTGGAATTTGTCCTGCTTGAAGTACACTCTACCAAACCCTTAAGTCCAGGAGATTGGACCCATTGGAGTATTTTTGGTCCATGCAATAATAGCCTTTATTTTCAGTCCAGATTTGGTTTTCTCAAAAACTTGCACTAACAAGTTTCTGGTCTTGCCAAACTAACCTTGCCACCATCACCTACATCTAAAGAGACTCTGATCTGGAGGTTTTGGCCACCAGAAGAGATGCCTAGATGCCCATGGCATTCTGTCAAGCACCTTGTGTGCATGGCCAGATTTGACAAAGTTTTTAGTTTGCTTTTAAAACTTGATCCCCTGACCCAGCAACCTTGTGTTGGAAATATGCCCTAGAGGCAATAATAAATTGGTTATTATTATATTTCATTGTTCATGATAACCGTTTATTATCCATGCTAGAATTGTATTGATAAGAAACTCAGATACATGTGTGGATACATAGACAACACGATGTCCCTAGTAAGCCTCTAGTTGACTAGCTCGTTGATCAATAAGATGGTTACGGTTTCCTGACCATGGACATTGGATGTCGTTGATAACGGGATCACATCATTAGGAGAATGATGTGATGGACAAGACCCAATCCTAAGCCTAGCACAAAGATCGTGTAGTTCGTATGCTAAAGCTTTTCTAATGTCAAGTATCATTTCCTTAGACCATAAGATTGTGTAACTCCCGGATACCGTAGGAGTGCTTTGGGTGTGCCAAACGTCACAACGTAACTGGGTGGCTAGAAAGGTTCACTACAGGTATCTCCGAAAGTGTCTGTTGGGTTGGCACGAAGCGAGACTGGGATTTGTCACTCCGTGTAACGGAGAGGTATCTCTGGGCCCACTCGGTAGGACATCATCATAATGTGCACAATGTGACCAAGGAGTTGATCACGGGATGATGTGTTATGGAACGAGTAAAGAGACTTGCCGGTAACGAGATTGAACAAGGTATCGGGATACCGACGATCGAATCTTGGGCAAGTACAATACCGCTGGACAAAGGGAATTGAATACGGGATTGATTGAATCCTCGACATCGTGGTTCATCCGATGAGATCATCGTGGAACATGTGGGAGCCAACATGGGTATCCAGATCCCTCTGTTGGTTATTGGCTGGAGAGTTGTCTCGGTCATGTCTGCATGGTTCCCGAACTCGTAGGGTCTACACACTTAAGGTTCGGTGACGCTAGAGTTGTTATGGGAAATAGTATGTGGTTACCGAAGGTTGTTCGGAGTCCCGGATGAGATCCCGGACATGACGAGGAGCTCCGGAATGGTCCGGAGGTGAAGATCGGTATATTGGACGAAGGGTATTGGAGTCCAGAATTGTTCCGGGGGTACCAGGTGATGACCAGCGTGTCCGAAAGGGGTTTCGGAGGCCGCGACAAGCGTTGGGGGGCCTTATGGGCCAAGGGGAGAGGGCACATCAGCCCACTAAGGGGCTGAGCGCCCCTCCCACCCCATCTCACGTAACCAGGAGAGGTGGGGGCGCCACCCCTAGGGCAGCCGCCCGTCCCGGCTTGGGGGCAAGTTTCCTAGGGGATGGGGGCGCCCAAACCCATCTAGGGTTTCCCCTGTGGCCGCCGCCCCTCCCCTAGGGAACCCTAGGGCGCCCCCCCCTCCTCCCTTCCCCCTATATATAGTGAGGGAGAGAGAGGGCAGCCGCACCCTTCCCCTGGCGCAGCCCTCTCCCTCATCCAACACCTCGTCCTCCTCCGTAGTGCTTGGCGAAGCCCTGCCGGAGAACCACGAGCTCCATCACCACCATGTCGTCGTGCTGTCGGAGTTTTCCCTCAACTTCTCCTCTCCCCTTGCTGGATCAAGAAGGAGGAGACGTCCCCGGGCTGTACGTGTGTTGAACGCGGAGGTGCCGTCCGTTCGGCACTAGGATCATCGGTGATTTGGATCACGACGAGTACGACTCCATCAACCCCGTTCACTTGAACGCTTCCGCTTAGCGATCTACAAGGGTATGTAGATGCACTCCCCTTCCCCTCATTGCTAGATTACTCCATAGATTGATCTTGGTGATGCGTAGAAAATTTTAAATTTCTGCTACGATCCCCAACAGTGGCATCATGAGCTAGGTCTATGTGTAGTTTCTATGCACGAGTAGAACACAAAGCAGTTGTGGGCGTCGATATTGTCAATTTACTTGCCGTTACTAGTATTATCTTGATTCGGCGGCATCGTGGGATGAAGCGGCCCGGACCGACCTTACACGTATTCTTACGTGAGACTGGTTCCACCGACTGACATGCACTAGTTGCATAAGGTGGCTAGCAGGTGTCTGTCTCTCCCACTTTAGTCGGATCGGATTCGATGAAAAGGGTCCTTATGAAGGGTAAATAGAAATTGGCATATCACGTTGTGGTTTTGGCGTAGGTAAGAAATGTTCTTGCTAGAAACCTATAGCAGCCACGTAAAAACTTGCAACAACAATTAGAGGACGTCTAACTTGTTTTTGCAGCATATGCCTTGTGATGTGATATGGCCAAAAGGATGTGATGAATGATACATGCGATGTATGAGATTGATCATGTTCTTGTAATAGGAATCACGACTTGCATGTCGATGAGTATGACAACCGGCAGGAGCCATAGGAGTTGTCTTAATTTATCTATGACCTGCGTGTCAACATAAACGTCATGTAATTACTTTACTTTATTGCTAAAGCGTTAGCCATAGTAGTAGAAGTAATAGATGACGAGACAACTTCAAGAAGACACGATGATGGAGATCATGGTGTCATGCCGGTGACAACAATGATCATGGAGCCCCGAAGATGGAGATCAAAAGGAGCAAAATGATATTGGCCATATCATGTCACTATTTGATTGCATGTGATGTTTATCATGTTTTACATCTTATTTGCTTAGAACAACGGTAGCT
The DNA here is from genome assembly GCF_003073215.2 of Triticum urartu. Lineage (NCBI taxonomy): Eukaryota > Viridiplantae > Streptophyta > Magnoliopsida > Poales > Poaceae > Triticum > Triticum urartu. The sequence continues at coordinate 24,022,368 of NC_053028.1, forward strand.
TAAATAAGATGATCCCTCGTAATAATTTCAAGAAAGTGTTCCCCCTAACTGTGCACCGTTGCGAAGGTTCGTTGTTTCGAAGCACCACGTGATGATCGGGTGTGATAGATTCTAACGTTCGAATACAACGGGTGTTGACGAGCCTAGCATGTACAGACATGGCCTCGGGACACATGCGAAACACTTAGGTTGACTTGACGAGCCTAGCATGTACAGACATGGCCTCGGAACACGGAAGACCGAAAGGTCGAACATGAGTCGTATAGAAGATACGATCAACATGAGATGTTCACCGTTGATGACTAGTCCATCTCACGTGATGATCAGACACGGCCTAGTCGATTCGGATCATGTTTCACTTAGATGACTAGAGGGATGTCTATCTGAGTGGGAGTTCATTAAATAATTTGATTACATGAACTCAATTATCATGAACATAGTCTAAATTGTCTTCGCAAATATGTTGTAGATAAATAGCTCACGTTGTAGCTCCCTGTTTCAATACGTTCCTAGAGAAAGATTAAGTTGAAAGATATTGTAAGCAATGATGCGGACTAGGTCCGTAGTTCGAGGAGTTTCCTCACTGCTACACAGAAGGCTTACGTCTTTGATGCACCACTCGATGCGCAAACCCCTACAACGTCGTCTGTGGATGTTGTGAACACCTGACAGACACATTCTGATGACTACTTGATAGTTTAGTGCACCATACTTTACGGCTTAGAATCGGGATTCCAATGATGTTTTGAACGCCATAGAACATATGAGATGTTCCAAGAGATGAAATTGGGATTTCAGGCTCATGCCCGTGTTGAGAGGTGTGAGACCTCTGACAAGTTCTTTTGCCAACAAGATGGAGGAGAATAGCTCAGCTAGTGAGCATGTGCTCAGAATGTCTGGGTGCTACAATCACTTGAATCAAGTGGGAGTTAAAACTTCCAGATAAGGTAGTGATTGATAGAGTTCTCTAGCCACTATCACTAAGCCACTAGATCTTCGTGATGAACTATGACATGCAAGGGATGGAGTTGATCCCGGAGCTGTTCGCGGTGCTTAAGACCGCAAAAGGTAGAAATCAAAGAAGGAGCATCAAGTGTTGATGGTTTAACAAGACCACTGGTTTCAAGAAGGGCAAGGGCTAGAAGGGAAACTTCATGGATGGCAAACCAGTTGCCGCTCCAGTGAAGGAACCCAAGGTTGAACCCAAACCCGAGACTAAGTGCTTCTATTGTAAGGGGAACGGTCACTGGTAACGGAATTACCCCAAAAGCATGGTAGATAAGAAGGATGGAAACTTAAAAAAAGTATATACGTGTTATTAATGTGTACCTCACTAGTACTCCTGGTAGCACCTGGGTATTGGATACCGGTTCAGTTGCTATCATTGGTGACTTGAAGCAAAAGCTACGGACTAAACGGAGACTGACTGAGGGCGAGGTGATGATGTGTGTTGGAAGTGTTTCCAAAGTTGATGAGATCACCATCGCACGCTCCATCTGCCTTCGGGATTAGTATTGAACCTGATAAATGTTATCAGGTGTCTACATTGAGCATGAATATGATTAGATCATGTTCATTGCAATACGGTCATTCATTTAAGTTAGAGAATAATTGTTATTCTGTTTACATGAATGATACCTTTCATGGTCATGCACCCTATGTGAATGGTTCATTGAATCTCGGTCGTGGTAATACACATGTTCACGCCAAAAGATGTAGAGTTAATAATGATAGTATCACTTTCTTGTGGCACTGCCGCTTAGGTCATATTGGCGTAAGATGCATGAAGAAACTCCATGTCGATGGATGTTTGGAGTCACTTAATTTTGAATCACTTGACACATGCGAGCCATGCCTCATGGGTAGGATGACTAAGACCCCGTTTTCAGGTACAATGAAACGGGCAAGTGACTTGTTGGAAATCATGCATGCTGATGCGTGTGATCCAATGAGAATTGAAGCGTGCGGTGGATATCGCTATTCTCTCATCTTCACTGACGATTTTGGTAGATATAGGTATATGTACTTAATGAAGCACAAGTCTGAAACGTTTGAAAAGTTCAAGCGATTTCAGAGTAAAGTTAAGAATCATCATAACAATAAGATCATGTTCCTACGATCTGATCAAAAGGGGATTTTCTGAGTTATGAGTTTGGCAATCACTTAAGACATTGTGGAATTGTTTCACAGTTGAAGCCACCTGGAACACCACAAGGTAATGGTGTGTCCGGACGTCGTAATCGAACCCTATGAGATATGGTGCGATCTATGATGTCTCTTACCAATCTACCGTTTTCATTTTGAGGTTATATGTTAGAGACAGCTGCATTCACTTTAGATAGGACACCATCTAAGTCCGTTGAGACAACGTCGTATGGACATTGGTTTGGCAAGAAACCAAAGTTGACCAAAGTTGTCGTTTCTTAATGTTTGGGGCTGCGATGCTTAAGGCTTCAGCCGGAGAAGCTCGAACCCAAAGCGGACAAACACATCTTCATAGGATACCCAAAGGTGACAGTTGGGTATACCTTCTATCTCAGATCCGAGGGCAAATTGTTTGTCGCTAAGAACGGGTCCTTTCTCGAGAAGGAGTTTCTCTCGAAAGAATTGAGTGGGAGGAAGATAGAACTTGATGAGGTTGTCGAACCTTTACTTCAACCAGAGAGTGATGCAACACAGAAAGATGTTTTCTGTGGCACCTACGTCTGTTGAATAGGAAGTTAATGATAGTGATCATGAAGCTTCGGATCAAGTTGCTATCGAACCTCGTAGGTCGACAAGGATATGTACTACTCCTAAGTGGTACGGTAATCCTGTCTTAGATATCATGTTGTTAGACAACAATGAACCTACGAGCTATGGAGAAGCGATGGTGGGCCCGTATTCCGACAAATGGTTAGAAGCCATGAAATCCGAGATAGGATCCATATATCAGAACAAAGTATGGACTTTGGTGGACTTGCCCGATGATCGGCAAGCCATTGAGATAAATGGATCTTTAAGAAGAAGGACGTAAGTGGTAAGTCCATCTATGAAGCTCGACTTGTGGAAGAGTTTTTCACAAGTCAAGGAGTTGACTACGATGAGATTTCTCACCCGTAAGCGATGGCTTAAGTTCCGTCGAATCATTGTTAGCATTAGCTGTATTTTTCGATTATGAAATTACAGATGGATGTCAAAACAAGTTTTCTTACCAGTTTTCGTAAGAAAAGTTGTATGTGATACAATAAAAGGTTTTGTCGATCCTAAGGATGCTAAAAGGTATGCTGGCTCCAGCAATCCTTCTATGGACTAGAGCAAGCATCTCAGAGTCAGAATATATGCTTTGATGGAGTGATCAAAGCTTTTAGGTTTATACAATGTTTGCTAGAAACTTGTATTTACAAGAAAGTGAGTGGGAGCACTACAACATTTCTGATAAGTATATGTGGATGACATATTGTTGATCCGAAATAATGTAGAATTTCTGGAAAGCATAAACGGTTGTTTGAAGAGTGTTTTTCAAAGGAAGACCTGGATAAAGCTGCTTACATATTGGGCATCAAGATCTATAGAAATAGATCAAGACGCCTGATGATACTTTCAAAGAACGCACACCTTGACATGTTTTTGAAGGAGTTCAAAATAGATCAGTCAAAGAAGGGGTTCTTACCTGAGTTGTAAGGTGTGAAGTTGAGTAAGACTCAAAGATTGACCACGGCAGAAGAAAGAGGAAGGACGAAGGTCGTCCCCTATGCTCTTGTCATAGGCTCTATACGATATGCCATGCTGAGTACCGCACCTGATGTGTGCCTTGCCACATGTCTGGCAAGAGGGTACAAAGGTGATCCAGGAGTGGATCACGGACAGATGGTCAAAATTATCCTTAGAGGAATAAGGAAATGTTTCTCGGTTATGGAGGTGATAAAGAGTTCGAGATAAAGAGTTACGTCGATGCAAGCTTAACACCTATCCGGATAGCTCTGAGTAGAGATACCGGATACGTATAATGGAGCAGGAACACCAAGTTTGACCACAAGCCCTTCATGTTGCATCATTGCTACAAAGAGATATGCAAGAACGAGAAGTGGACCCAAATAATCGTGGGGACCATTCCAAAGAGATCAAGGTTGAGCATATCCATTGAGGAGGACGCTGAGGTTGATGAAGATGCCAACAATAGACCGGAAGGAAACAAGACTGGAAATGGAAGAAATAAGAGAAATGCATTCGGTGGCACTTACAAAGAAGAACTTGTGGCAATGATCGAGACCAAGAAGGTGTTGGAGGTCGAACGCAAAGAAGAGAAGATGGCGAGGTGGAATAAGCTCAAGGCATTGGAGGATGAGAAATGGAAGGCCAAGTTGGCGGCCGAAGAGAGAAAGTTGAAGGCGAAGGAGCATAGTCTTGCAATTGAGAAGGAGAGGATTCATGATTCCAAGAAGGCCGAAGAACGTGCTATCATGTTCATGAATCCGAACACACTGGATGAAACCACAAGAAAGTATTGGGAGCTCACTCGTGGGGAGATCTTGGAGTCCTCTCTTCGTAATGTTGGTGGTGGCTGAGGGGGTGGTGGCGTTGATGGTGGCGATGGTTGTGGCCGAGGGGGGTGATGTTGATGGTGGTGACTGAGAGGGGGGTGGTGTTGATGATGGTGGTGGCCTAGAGGGTGGCGGTGGTGATGGTCACCAAGAGGACGGTGGAGTTGATTTCTTTGCCGATGACATAGTTTGAGTGGTGGTGGCCAAGGGGGTGGTGGTAAATTCCATTGGTTGGCTCGATCCACAACATATACATACACTATGTTTGTGGTGATTTTTGATCAAACTTTGTGTTTCAAGTGTTGTCTTTTGGGTGAACTTTGCATGTTTTAATTTGAAAAACGTGATGATGAAAATTTATGCTATTACGGTTATGATATGCATGTTTTAATTGGCATCTCTCAGAAAAGTAAACATCTTTTATCGCCCCCGCGTTACTCCTCTGTCCCCCGGGACGCCCTCCTCGGGCGACATGGGGGACCCTAGCCGCCGCCGCTAGCACTCACCTCCGGTGGCCTCCCCTGCATTGCCGCCGCCGGAGGGCCGACCGGTGAAGCCGCGCGCGGATCCCATGAAGGTGGCGGTGGGGCGTATCTAGCTCCTAGCACACTCCAGCGCCACCCTCCCCCACGGCGGTTGCTTGCTGGTCCGCGAGGCTGTGGGTGTGCCTTGGTCGTGCGTGCACCTGAATCCGGCCTCCCCTCATCGGCTTGGCCCCTCCGCGCGGCTCGGGCTTGCCGAGCCTCCCCCTGTTGATGATCTCAATCCATGGCGGGCGCAGGCGCCCCCCGCCTCCAGCTGCTGCCCCCACCCCTGCCGGTCCAGCGGTGGATGCGTCGTGTCATGGATGTGATCATGGGCACCCATCCTTGCAGCCTCCTCCCACCGGCAACGCATGGCCGGTCTGTTGTTGGTGCTACTGCTAGGCGTGGTACTTGCACCGAGTTGCGTGATGTGTGCGACTTGTGTCGTGCAGGCGCCCCTTCCCCTCCTCCGGCGGCACTTCCTCCTCCTCGAGTTAAGGTGATGGCTCTCGTGTGGCGATGACAAGGCTTCAATGGTAGTGGCAGGCGGTGGGCGCACCAAAGTTGTCATTTCTTGATGTTTGGGGCTGCGATGCTTAAGGCTTCAGCCGGAGAAGCTCGAACCCAAAAGCGGACAAACACATCTTCATAGGACACCCAAAGGTGACAGTTGGGTATACCTTCTATCTCAGATCCGAGGGCAAATTGTTTGTCGCTAAGAACGGGTCCTTTCTCGAGAAGGAGTTTCTCTCGAAAAAATTGAGTGGGAGGAAGATAGAACTTGATGAGGTTGTCGAACCTTTACTTCAACCAGAGAGTGATGCAACACAGAAAGATGTTTTCTGTGGCACCTACGTCTGTTGAATAGGAAGTTAATGATAGTGATCATGAAGCTTCAGATCAAGTTGCTATGGAACCTCGTAGGTCGACAAGGATATGTACTACTCCTGAGTGGTACGGTAATCCTGTCTTAAATATCATGTTGTTGGACAACAATGAACCTATGAGCTATGGAGAAGCGATGGTGGGCCCGTATTCCGACAAATGGTTAGAAGCCATGAAATCCGAGATAGGTTCCATATATCAGGACAAAGAATGGACTTTGGTGGACTTGCCCGATGATCGGGAAGCCATTGAGATAAATGGATCTTTAAGAAGAAGACGGACATGGGCGGTAATGTTACCATCTATGAAGCTCGACTTGTAGGAAAGAGTCTTTTCACAAGTTCAAGGAGTTGACTACGATGAGAATTTCTCACCCGTAGCGATGCTTAAGTCCGTCGGAATCATGTTAGCATTAGCTGTATTTTTCGATTATGAAATCTGACAGATGGATGTCAAAACGAGTTTTTTTACCAGTTTTCGTAAGAAAGAGTTGTATGTGATACAATCAAAGTTTTGTCGATCCTAAGGATGCTAAAAGGTATGCTGGCTCCAACGATCCTTCTATGGACTAGAGCAAGCATCTCAGAGTCAGAATATATGCTTTGATGGAGTGATCAAAGCTTTTAGGTTTATACAATGTTTGATAGAAACTTGTATTTACAAGAAAGTAGTGGGAGCACTACAACATTTCTGATAAGTGTATGTGGATGACATATTGTAGATCCAAAACAATGTAGAATTTCTGGAAAGCATAAACGGTTGTTTGAAGAGTGTTTTCCAAAGGAAGACCTGGATAAAGCTGCTTACATATTGGGCATCAAGATCTATAGAAATAGATCAAGACGCCTGATGATACTTTCAAAGAACACACACCTTGACATGTTTTTGAAGGAGTTCAAAATAGATCAGTCAAAGAAGGGGTTCTTGCCTGAGTTGTAAGGTGTGAAGTTGAGTAAGACTCAAAGATTGACCACGGCAGAAGAAAGAGGAAGGACGAAGGTCGTCCCCTATGCTCTTGTCATAGGCTCTATACGGTGTGCCATGCTGAGTACCGCACCTGATGTGTGCCTTGCCACATGTCTGGCAAGAGGGTACAAAGGTGATCTAGGAGTGGATCACCAGATAGCAGTCAAAATTATCCTTAGAGGAATAAGGAAATGTTTCTCGGTTATGGAGGTGATAAAGAGTTCGACATAAAGAGTTACGTCGATGCAAGCTTAACACCTATCCGGATAGCTCTGAGTAGAGATACCGGATACGTATAATGGAGCAATAATTTGGAATAGCTCCAAGTGGAACGTGGTAGCAGCATCTATGATATAAAGTTTTCGAAATACATAGGGACCTGAATATGGCAAGACCCGTTGACTACAACCTCTCTCACAAGCATAACATGATCAAACCCAGAACTCTTTGAGTGTTTATCACATAGTGATGTGAACTAGATCATTGAGTCTAGTAGACTCTTGGATGTTGGTCACATGGCGATGTGACCTGTGAGTGTTAATCACATGGCGATGTGAACTAGATTATTGACTCTAGTGCAAGTGGGAGACTGTTGGAAATATGCCCTAGAGGCAATAATAAATTGGTTATTATTATATCTCATTGTTCATGATAACCGTTTATTATCCATGCTAGAATTTTATTGATAGGAAACTCAGATACATGTGTGGATACATAGACAACACGATGTCCCTAGTAAGCCTCTAGTTGACTAGCTCGTTGATCAATAAGATGGTTATGGTTTCCTGACCATGGACATTGGATGTCGTTGATAACGGGATCACATCATTAGGAGAATGATGTGATGGACATGACCCAATCCTAAGCCTAGCAGAAAGATCGTGTAGTTCGTATGCTAAAGCTTTTCTAATGTCAAGTATCATTTCCTTAGACCATGAGATTGTGTAACTCCCGGATACCGTAGGAGTGCTTTGGGTGTGCCAAACGTCACAATGTAACTGGGTGGCTATAAAGGTTCACTAAAGGTATCTCCGAAAGTGTTTGTTGGGTTGGCACGAATCGAGACTAGGATTTGTCACTCCGTGTAACGGAGAGGTATCTCTGGGCCCACTCGGCAGGACATCATCATAATGTGCACAATGTGACCAAGGAGTTGATCACGGGATGATGTGTTATGGAACGAGTAAAGAGACTTGCCGGTAACAAGATTGAACAAGGTATCGGGATACTGACGATCGAATCTCGGGCAAGTACAATACCGTTGGACAAAGGGAATTGAATACAGGATTGATTGAATCCTCGACATCGTGGTTCATCCGATGAGATCATCATGGAACATGTGGGAGCCAACATGGGTATCCAGATCCCGCTGTTGGTTATTGGCCGGAGAGTTGTCTCGGTCATGTCTGCATGGTTCCCGAACCCGTAGGGTCTACACACTTAAGGTTCGGTGACGCTAGAGTTGTTATGGGAAATAGTATGTGGTTACCGAAGGTTGTTCGGAGTCCCGGATGAGATCCCGGACATGAGGAGGAGCTCCGGAATGGTCCGAAGGTGAAGATCGGTATATTGGACAAAGGGTATTGGAGTCCGGAATTGTTCCAGGGGTACCAGGTGATGACAAGCGTGTCCGAAAGGGGTTTCGGAGGCCCCGGCAAGCGTTGGGGGGCCCTATGGGCCAAGGGGAGAGGGCACATCAGCCCACTAAGGGGCTGAGCGCCCCTCCCACCCCATCTCATGTAACCAGGAGAGGTGGGGGCGCCGCCTCTAGGGCAGCCGCCCTTCCCGGCTTGGGGGCAAGTTTCCTAGGGGGTGGGGGCGCCCAAACCCATCTAGGGTTTCCCCTGTGGCCGCCGCCCCTCCCCTAGGGAACCCTAGGGCGCCTCCCCCTCCTCCCTTCCCCCTATATATAGTGAGGGAGAGAGAGGGCAGCCGCACCCTTCCCCTGGCGCAGCCCTCTCCCTCATCCAACACCTCGTCCTCCTCCGTAGTGCTTGGCGAAGCCCTGCCGGAGAACCACGAGCCTCATCACCACCATGCCATCGTGTTGTCGGAGTTTTCCCTCAACTTCTCCTCTCCCCTTGCTGGATCAAGAAGGAGGAGACGTCCCCGGGCTGTACGTGTGTTGAATGCGGAGGTGCCGTCCATTCGGCGCTAGGATCATCGGTGATTTGGATCACGACGAGTACGACTCCATCAACCCCGTTCACTTGAACGCTTCCGCTTAGCGATCTACAAGGGTATGTAGATGCACTCCCCTTCCCCTCGTTGCTAGATTACTCCATAGATTGATCTTGGTGATGCGTAGAAAATTTTAAATTTCTGCTACGATCCCCAACACCTTGTCCACTAATCTGCTAGCCTCCACTAACCTAAACCTGTTAACTACCAGCCTCATCCAAGCCTCCTGGCATGCCTTGGCATTTTGCCGAACACATGGTGTGCGTGCTCTGGACGCGGCCAGAGCGCGCGTTTTGCATGTGTGTGCACCCGAGTCGCCGCGTCTCATTACCGCCTCCCCGCGTTCGTTTTGATCCATTCCCGCTCGCAGCCAGCGAGCTCCGACCCCTCCCTTGTCACAGAGCCGCCCTGGCCCCCTCCTGGTACCCCACAACACCGCCACCGCAAGCCGCCACTGCCGCCCGCCAGCCTCTGCCATGGACGGCGCCGCCCGAGACACTCCAGCCCGCCAGCTGCCCCTGGAACAGCCCAAGCTTATCCGCGAGCACGTCCGCTAGCGCCCGTCGCCGCCACGCGCCCCTTGGCAACGGGATGAAGGAACTCGGCGATCTTATCCCCGGCCGCCGCGGAACCGACCTTGACCGCCTATAAAAGGAGCCCCCGAGCTCGTCCAGACCCTCAGGCGACCTCAGGCCGTCCCTCTAGAGCCCCCACGGCCAACAATCGACAGAGGGAGGCTTTCTTCCTCGTCTCCGATCAGTTTGGCCGCCGCCATGCTCCGGTGCCGAACGTCGCAAGCAGGGCCTCCCCTGTCCTTCCAGCACCACCATCCTCTCCCCCTTGACCTTGCGGAGCCACCCCACCTCTCAAACACGATCGGGAGCCACCGTAGCTCGAGACCCCAATCCTCCCGAAGCCACTGTCCGCCGGGGAGCTCGCCGCCGGCGACTCCCTTCGTCCCCGCCAGCCCTTCGACCACTAGGAGGACAGCCCTGGACTGGCGGATCCATCCCTGCCCTCGGGACCCCGTGGGGAGCCGCCGTTCGTCGACGGCGATCGCCGGAGCCCCGCCTCTGCCCGGCCAGAGGAAGGAGGCGCGGGCAACTGGTCAAACCTGACCAATGGGCCCAAGGGACCCACTGTCAGCGACACAGCGACAGTGGCGCTGGCTTAAGTGGAAGCGTACTCCACTGAATACGTCTTCGCTAAAAGAAAAGCGTAAGCTCCCCGAAACGTTCTCTTTTTCTGATTTTTATTAAAAAATAGATTTTGACTAAACTTTGACTGGCTATAACTTTTTAAATACAAGTCCAATTGATTTGATTATTTTTCTGTTGTTTCTCAAATTTTGTCTAGTTTATTTTCATATTTATTTGAAAAAAATTCAAACAACTTTTTTGTGCTGTTTTGAAACTATGTGTTAATTTGAATTTTTCTTAAATAGGATTTTGGAGAGGGAGGCAACCTTCAAAAAGTGCACCCCCACTTGCATACTCTTGAAGGCAAGCATTTTGAACCCTGGCATAATATTGTTGCGTGTTGTTTGATACGGTTACAACACCACCTTGACTCGGAGTATTCGTTATTTTATGTGATGACATGATCATACTCATGAGTGCATATTGATGACTCCGTGCTGTTGGAATTTAATATGTTGTGATAGTAATCACCCTCGTATGTCGTTCATGCCTACCGGAAGGAATCCGGGAAAGTCTCTGTCTTGGGTAGACACGAGCTTGTCTCTAGTTCTTCGTCGAGAGAGTTCTGTCCGGTAAGGCATGGTGAGGTATGATGAGTGGTGATTCTGTCTGATTGGTGTGAAATATATTTCTTATGCTTATCATGCAGGAAATGATTTAACCTCCTGAGTCGACCATAGATCGAGTCTTGTTCCAGTAACCCCCATACTTGTTTCGTACTACCACTTGTCCCTGCCATAGGTAGGGTACGGTTCAGTAAGTTGTCAACCCCTTCCTAGCACACACCGTATAGAGAGGCCATGGTGGAAGATACCGGCTGCATCCGGTAGGCATGCCACCTGGTCCGGGGGCATGGGTGTTTTCGGTTGGAGCTGAGGGGGTAGCTCCCCTAGTTTGCGCGCGTTATAAATTTTGTTATCCCATGCTAATCGAGGTTGTAGCCTCCCCACTTAGAGTTTCGCTTAACGGGTGTCGTGGGTGATTCCAGACACCGGTAAGTCAGGCTGGTGTGTGCGGTCAGGCGTGTTTTCAAGTAAAAGACCGTAGACGGAATTAGTCCCGATGGACTAAAGGAATCCGTTACTCGTGGGTAAAGAGTACACCCTCTGTAGAGATTATATCTATTCGAATAGCCGTGTCCATGGTTAAGGACTACAGTCTGGGATGGGTCAAGTGTCGGTCTTAGTGTCGGCCTACGGAGGAAAAACTGCTAAATCAGAACGTGGATCATGAATTATGACTTATGATGATTACGATAACTATTATTGTGGACTAACCATTTACATTATTTGAATTATTGAGTATCCCTGGGACGGTTCTACCTCCTGGATATTCACTGTGACTACTCTCATATAAGCCCTTTATGAGGTGTGGCGGAGACGCCCGACTGTGGCATGCTTGTTATTCATTTACTTGATAAGCCCTTTATGTGGTGTCGCTGAGACGCCCGACTGTGGCATGCTTGTTATTCATTTACTTTATAAGCCCTTTATGTGGTGTCGCTGAGACGCCCGACTGTGGCATGCTTGTTACTTACTTACCCTATAAGCCCTTTATGTGGTGTCGCACAGACGCCCGACTGTGGCATGTTTGCTACTTATTTCCTTTATAAGCCCTTTATGTGGCGTCGCTCAGACTCCCGACTGAGGCATGCTTTATATTATTATCCTTTCGAGGCATCGCTTCATACACCCGATCGGTGCATCCTATTTCTACTCCCTTATTGCATGTTCATGCTGTATGTGAATAACTTACTTGTGTGCATCTTGGATTCTTATTTAGTGACTGACGTTGTGAGCATAAAATATTTCAGAGCATGATTATCATTTGTTATATCATACTTGCGTTCAGAATGTTTGCGAGTACATTCAAAGTACTCACTGGCTTGTCCCTGGCTATTGTCTTGGCCAAATTTCTTGCATGGAGAGGAGTGTTGCGATGACAGCCCCGGAACCTACGCAATGGTGATAGCAGCCTCGCGAAGATAGGAGTTATCCAGGTCAGCTGTTCCTGTGAGAAATGGAGTCCCATAGACGCTGATGTACCACAAACCGCTTCCGCCATCAACCACTAGAAACCATTTGTTGTACTCATAGGCCAGAATGGTCTTGTACTACACATTTTGTATTTTGCTTGGAGTTTCTGTATCAAGTTGGTGTCTCATCAGCTAAGAGTAATCCTGGGGCTGGTGAGCACAAGGGGCATTTTTGGGAAATTAATATCCTGAAATTCTGGTCCTGACAACCTTGGTATCAGAGCCAGGCTGACCATTGGATAATCCTATCTTGGCCAGGTCAACAAACCTAGGTTAATCAACCCACCAGACCTTAACCTAACCCCGACCAAGCTTCTCGTGTATGATAGCCACACAGTGACCCCGACACCTTTTGGCAGTCGGTGCCCAACCTATCAGCCTAGCCTGTCGATCACGCGCCAGTGACCGACACCTAAATTGTCTCTTTCGCAAGCGTGCGAAGGAAGACTCCGTCCCCTTTTTCTATAAAAAGGGCACGCTAGCCTCGACCCAGCACAACACAGCCTCTACCCCAAACCAAGCTATAATGCCCGGACCCATTGTTCACAATGAGACCACAGCAACCAACATTGGAGGTTTTGTGACCGTGCTAGCAAACCTCACCCACCGTGCCTTTGCATTAGAAGAGCCCCCAGAGTATGTTGTATACCAAGGGCCCATGAGCGGTGAGAGCCATCAATTCTGGGCCACTGTGCACGTCTATGGTAGGGGACTATCGCCAGAACGCCCCTACAGGTTCACCGGAAGGACAACTTCCTTTGAGCCACAAGCCATCCAACTAGCTGCTCGAGAGGCTATAGTTCAACTCCGGCACTTGTCGCCCAGAGTTAACTGTCGCTCGTTCTACTACTACCCCAGCCGTGACGGGTATGGTAGACCACCCTAGGTTGCCAACGGACATCACGAGACGGACCCTGCATTGTTGCATCTGGTGCGCTATGTAAGTGCACTGGAGGAACTGTTCGATCAAATCACCCTTGATCTGATCGCAGCTCGTGGAGGACTGATTCACCGAGCCCCGGCAAGAGGAGAAGATGAGCCCGACGCCGACAACCCAGTCGTGTTGTTCGGACAACCAATCGAGTCCTTGAGGTCTGCCCTAGCCATCGACCAAAATGCTTTGGTGTCCCCAGAAGTGCTTCGTCGCCTTTTGGGAACACGCTCCAACGGGATCGTGGCCAACAACCCTCGTGATGGTCATCATCGCTACCCCGACCCTGCAGCTCCTCAACCCCATCCAGCTAACCCCGACGGTGAAACCCGAGTAGAAGCCTCGATGTCCACAAGACACGCCCGCTTAGATATAAACGAGGTAGACTAAGTCACTCGAGTAGTACCGAGTCTTATTATGTCCACGCCCTGTAATTGTGTGATCTTGTATTGCCATAATTAAATGATGTTTGCTGGTGCACCCCTATTTTTAATAGTGGCCATGCATAAGTATGTTGGCGCACGGTTGCATTTTTAATTCCGGGCGTAGCTGCCAAGAACCACCCCGACGACACCCACAGTAATACATCACTTTTGTGAGATATGTATATCTGTGGCAATGACCCCGACCCCATAGAGCAGAACCGACAAACTAGTTGCCCCTCGCCGTGATAAATGACCCAGCCCAGATGCTATATAAAAGGCCACCTCGTGACCTTACCAAGCATCCCTTTCCTCGTGCACAACCCTCACAGCCATTTCTTTGCCATGCCGAGCCCTAGTATTTATCTGAGAACTCCAGATGCAACCCTAGGTAGTTTCGTTAAAATATTGTGGGACTTTACCTGCAGTACAATGAGTTCTACCCATCCACCCCAGTACGAGTTGCTCAAATCGAGGATCACCCCATCTACCTCGAAATATTGGGCAGTGGTGCACATCCCTCCCGCAAACCCAAACCAAGACCCAACAGAAGTCTCCTTCGTGGGAAAATCTATGCCAACTATGCAAATGGTCATAGAAGCTGCTGCGTACGAAGCGCTTGCTCGCCTTCGATTCGCGGTACCCTATGCCAGCGAACGAGGGTATTATTACTTCCCGAGTCGTGCAGCACCCGGAGAAGTAGCATCTTTTCCCGGTGGACGAATTGAGAGAGACCCAGTACTGGCTAACCTTGCCCAGTATGTTATCGCTCAAGAGCGTTTAACCTAGCGGGTAATGGGTTATCTCCAGAGCCTCGCTGATTTAAATCCTCAGATCGCCATCGGCAGAACACTGAGACCCGACCAGGAGAGACGCATTCATCGTCTAGTCAATCCGCTTCCCCCGATAGAAGAAGAGTGTGCCCCAGTACCAAAGACGTTTTCTCAGGACCCTGTCCATTTACCGTTTTCACTGTAGACATCACTGCTATGTTTATTGTCCCAGCGTTTATTGATGTGTTGCAACATATGCGTGGTATCCTAAATTTGTGCGATGGATTAAATATCTACCTTGAAGACTTACCACGAATGATTATGCGAAGTCTAAGTGACCTTGGCTCAAGAGGAATATGGTGAGGACTAAGTGTCTTCAGACTCACGCTCAATTGCCCCAACCAGACGTACAGTTGATCCAACAACTAGAATTGGTCTACCAAATCGTTGTGTCTTCATCGAGCCTACCTGATTTCAAATTCCTCAACCCTTACCTTTACGTTGTTCCGTTGCGTAAGAATTTGTGATCTATCCTGTGCAGAACTTGAACTGAATATTTTCATCTTGTTGTACTCCAATTCTTCAGTTCATCTTCCTCGTGCTTGAATGACTGTATGATTGCATGTTCTTCATTTGTGTGTATCATGTGTGCATGTCTTATGTTTGTCTGGTGACTTAGTTTCGCTTCCGTTGCTATTTCCTCGCTCTAAATTTCGTCAACTTCATCAGAGTTTGACGAATTTTTAAAACTCTCTCATCCCCATATAGATCCAGAGTCTCATCAGGGTAATCATTCATTGTGCTTGAGGTTCTTCTAGCTTTCAGACTTCCGTCTCTTATATTTGGCATTTCCTGGGATGTAGTCATGAGGATGGTGCCTGTGAAATATCAAGATAATGACGTTAGGTATCTTAATGAACTTGAATACATAAACGGTGAAGTATGGGCAAATGTCTTCAAGGTTAGTTGTCTACTTCCTCCTTCCTTGAAATGCTGAATAGTCATTCTAGAGTACCAATTTTAATTTTTTATTAACTAATATGTTCATCAAGGGCTGGAGGGCCAGAACATTTTCCATTAGAATATTGTTGCCACATCATTCCGTTGTGTCATCCGTAAATGCTTGATCCAGACAAAATGTGGATAAAGGGTTTCACAAAATGTGATGAAGTGGCATGCCTCAATTTTTACTAAGATTTAACGATTTTCCTTGTGTGTCGCCCTATTGGGGATTGGTGATTGGTACTGCGAAATAGGCCATTGGTAGAAATGAAAATTGGTCAATTTTTCTTTGGCAAAAAAACATTGGCTCGGATTTAATGGAAGACATATTTTTTTCTAGTCAACTGTGGAATGAAAGTGAAATTGATTAGAGCAATGACAAATACTAGTATTAGTTTGCCACTTCAACTGGTTATTGGTTCCATTTACCATAAGTCGTCAGCAGCCCTACCAATTTGTTATAATACTGTGCTGCAATTCTGAGTATTCCAAGCTATGACATGTAGACAGATTGCATCGCTATAATTTCCCCTGATAGTGGCATAGTGGTGGGTTGGGTTTTTCTTCATGAGCTGAGGTATGTTGCACATAAATAGCTTATGTTTCTCTATTTATATTACCATCAGTTGAGACTATTCATACATATTTCTATTTTTGTAGTAGCTGTTCCTGAAATAATTATTGATGTGGTTCATGCAGGCATCACTCACTGAATTCAGGTAATATGGTGAGTGGTTTATGGTTTACTTGTTAATATTGTGCTTGGATGTTTCCTCATTCTGTGATCTCCTTTTTTTATCATGCTTGTTGGAGTGAGTTACATTTTGTTCAATTTGCATGAACGCACACAAGATCTTGTTATCCAAATCTCATAGTGATGGTTACATGACACCGATCTGTTTCATAATCCAGGCTCATGACGTTCTAAATGGTATAGCTTGGGATGAAGACAACCGCAGATTGTTCGGTGAGTTCTAGTGCTCGCATTTCTCTGTTTGTTGCCAGGCCTCTTAGATTCTAAAATCTGGGAACCATGATGAACCCTTTCGGCACTTGCAGTGACCGGAAAATTATGGCCAACACTGTATGAGATTAAGCTACGTCACATTGAGGGGCCACCAGATGGGTCTATAGAGAAGCTATGTCCAAGGATCATAATTCCGGGTTCCGGCAATTTCCCCAAACAAGCCGGCTGGTCGGTTACCAGGTGATCGCTGGCCAGTAACCGGATTACATGGTTTCGACATATCCAGTCGTACTGATCTGGTGTGAGCTGCTAGTTAGTTTCATTCCAGAACTAGGCATGCATTCATACCCCATATGTAAAGGTTGGGTCTTGCAAGGATGATTCTGTTTCGAACTGTTGTAATTGTCAAGGCACAAAACATTTTCCTGCCATGTGGAGTACATATTTTAAATTATTCTTGTAAAATCTCGTTTGAAATTAATAGACAGCATTACATTGTATTAGGAAAGGGGAATGCATCATGTATAAGGGCATCTCCAACGCCGACCATCAAACATGTTCTCACACCCTCTCCTTCCTTCTGCCGCCGACGCACGGAACCGAGGAGAACATGTCAGAGATGGAGGTGGCGAACGTGCCAGAGGATCCGAGCATCATACTAGCCCGAAAGATCATCTCGGCTACGCGGCAAACTCACCGCGTCAAAGCGGACGAGGCCAAGATGTTGTGCTTGAATGTGGCCTCTTTGGATGCAGGCGCAAGAATGATCGTGCAATCCATCCGCTACCAAACGTTGCAGCGGCAGAAAGATTAGTTAATAGCGGCAGACAATGAGGACACGACGGAGGCTACCTACACGGCGGCAACGACACCTTGATCTGAAGTAGATCGCTGGGATTGTCGGTACGATAGGGAAGAATTGGATTTGGGGACGTAAAAACTAAGCATACTTGCCACTTTTTGGCTGTGATCGGGCATGCAATCCGGCGCTGGTGTGATCCGGCGCGCTGTGTGGATCAAACTTTATTTGAATTGCAAATTGCCCTCTACTAACGGACATATAGGATAGCATTTGATGGCCGGCTCCCGTCCCTGTCCGCCGACGGAAGCGGGAGGAAATTTGCCGATTGGCGTTGGAGATGCATTAAGGCATTTCTAATTGATCCCTTAAAGTCCATAAGGGAGTAAAAAAGTTGGTTTTACCCCCTTACAGCGCACCTAGCCAATCCCCTAAAATTCATAGTGGAGTAAATTTTTACTCCAACTTTCAATATCCCTCCAAATCTCCCAAAATTAACTCACTCGTGCGACCGTCGAGTAAAACTAAAACTGGCGCCTTTCCTTCTCCCACCCCACGCGCCACCCTATCTCACACGGCCCCATCCGTCGTGCCCCAACGCCGCCACCGATGATTGTTTGTTCGGCCGGAATGGATAGCCCGGACCCTTCCCCCAACCCGCCGACCACTACCGCCGGCTTTTCGCCGCTGGAAATCACCATGCGTCGCCGCCCATGCCGAAGAAGAGGTTGGGGATAAAAAAAGAGTAAATTCCGGTTTTTACCCCCTATTTTGACATTTTTGACACTAATTACCCCATTTAGCAGGATTTCATCCATTTTACCCTATTTAGTAGAAATGTTGCCATAATTTACCCTGTTTAATTTTTTGTGAGCATTCTAACCGGCAGGTCCAATTGTGTTGTGCCTATTTACCCTGTCTATTTTTTGGAGTTGATGGTATTCTCCTATTATTTATAAAATAGATCCTTCTCTATTATTTGCAACAGATCATGGAAATAAAATGCGAAAAATTTGTGTTATGACAACTATTTCTGCCTATTTGTTCCCTGGGTCATGATGTCAATTCGTCTCCTTATTCAAGGATCATGTTGTCAAATTATCTCTCTTTTACCAAACAGATCGTATTTCTGCTTCACACTACTGTCAAAACTGATTAATATATGCTATAGACTGCTCTGGATTCACATGTTGGAAACAGGATTGAATAATGCTTCCCATTTATAGATAGCTTCACTAGTTCACAACTACACAAACTACAGAATACACCAAACAGTGGCAGTGGCAATGACAGGCTACACAAGCAGCGGCACAAACACCTTGTCAGTCTTCACCTTTCTTAGCTCCTACACATTGCAGAAGGGTGACATGTATACACATGATCTTCAATAAGCATCTTAATTCTGTCCTAATGAAACGCCTCGCCGGCTAATGCATGAGTCGGGAAAATATCAGACTACACAAATTGCTATGATAGATATGGTCAAAATCTTGTGGAATGGGGTACGACTGAGAGGGATTGTTTGTTCACCAACCTCACTAATTTGTTGGACCAGCCATCGCCATAGCCCTGCCATCAACTGAGCACATCCTCATGGGGTCCCTGCTATGTCGCCAAAGTAGTAAGATGAACTGGTCACAGCCTGATGGGATCATGTACATGGACGCGCCTATTCCAACGTCGGCGAGCTTGACGGAGCCATCGGATACCACGGGGTCATTTCTTTCTTGGATGCCGCGGCCATACAACCCTGCTCGAGGAGGTGTGAAATCGCATGGCCGGCCGCTCAGCACTCATCGCCGCCACCGCCGTCATCATCACCGCTGCCTGACAATCCCCAACCCAAGGTTCGAGCGAGCCTAGCATGTGTGTGGGTTGGAAACCTAGACGGGCGATGCAATCGATAGGGGACAAGCAACACAAGCAAGAACCGACTGGAGGCAAGCGTGGCCCACGGCCGACTCGGGCGTTGTGCGTTGGATGCGACGCGAGCGACCTCCATCGGGCTGGTCCTGTTCCCGGTCAAGGAGAAGCTGGGAGGACCGGTCCAGCAGGAAGAAAATAGGCAGGAAAAAACGGTCGATGTGGGATGCCAAGTGGACCTGACATTTGGGACATGTCGGTCAGAACGCTCACAAAATTTTAAACAGGGTAAATTGTGGCAGAACTTTTGTTAAATTGGGTAAAATGGATGAAATATGGCTAAATGGGGTAATTAGTGTCAAAAATATCAAAATAGGGGGTAAAAACCGGAATTTACTCTAAAAAAATACACCATGCTCAAGCTCCTCCTCCAATCGCCCCAATGGCCTTAGGGGTGGCCAGCGCCTCCCTGGCAACGGCCCATAGCCCTCCCCCCGGAGCCAAACGAGCTCGGAAGACGATGTCGGCAGCCACTGCGCTTGTCGAGGCGGCTGCGAAGAAGAAGAAGAAGAAGAAGAAGAAGAAGAAGAAGAAGAAGAAGAAGAAGAAGAAGAAGAAGAAGAAGAAGAAGAAGAAGAAGAAGGAGAATGAGAAGGAGAAGAAGAAGAAGAAGGAGGAGGAGGAGGAGGAGAAGA